>NC_135779.1:955656-1092199 GCF_028453695.1 Augochlora pura
GGCCGTTTTACGGGAATGTACCTTCCGAGGTCGTAAACTAGACACTTTTAGCTTCAATTTAAGGTACCTGAAGTTCAAATTGCTCCACGGGAAAGTTTTTGAAAACTC
Source organism: Augochlora pura (assembly GCF_028453695.1). Lineage (NCBI taxonomy): Eukaryota > Metazoa > Arthropoda > Insecta > Hymenoptera > Halictidae > Augochlora > Augochlora pura. The sequence continues at coordinate 955,765 of NC_135779.1, forward strand.
GCCTACAGTCCGAAAATGAATCCCAGACAAAGATATGGGCACTGCGAGGAATCGCAGTTGACTGATCGAAATTGAGACAATTAGCGTCGATGATTCGGATGTCTCTGCAGAAGGCTGGCAATTTAAGGTGCGCTTGATGGATACAGCGGGACAAGTTGGATCGAGATCGGTAAGCCGAGCGTGCTGCCGTGGCTCGGCGATCGTGAGCGAGATAATCGCGTGATTTACGGCGCGAGTTTGGGCGAGCAACGGTTGTAGACGCAGACTCGCGTCGCGAGGTAGCTTAGAGTGTCGGTGTCGCAGATCTCGGTGCACGATCGCGATCCAGACACCTGGAATCGTGATTAACGAGACCGAGTCGCGACTCGGCACGGCTCCGCGATAATCCTCTCTGTCGATCGCGATCTTCGGCAACAATGTTGCAGCGAGAGGCAGCATCCCCGAAACGCGCTCGGCTTTCTCGAACGAGCCCAGATGTTAATTAACGGCGACGCGGCGCGCGCGTTGTCGCGGGATAATTTATCTTGTATCTTCGTGGAAACGTTCTGCACGCGCACGCGAGCTCTCGTCCCCGCTTGAAACAGTTCAATCGCGAGGCTTAACGATCGCGCGACGAGTTTTTCTTCGGTTGACGGTCGTCGCAGAATTGATTAATATTGAAACGGACGTCGTTAGACAGAAGCACGGCCACGTTGTTCGCTAATTAACGAGGAATCGCCGAGTGGCAAGTAGTGGTAAGTAGATGAAAGGCGATTCTTTTCCTAGCCGGGTTTATTTACATTTATATTACACGATCGCTAATGCTGCTTTATCAGCGGGAAGAGATCGCTTGCGATAATCGATGATTATGAAATATTGTCTAGGGATTGATTTCAATCTTCGAGGACTGGAATCAAAGATGAGAGATCGTGCTCTATCGATTATTTTATACGTACTCGTTCAATTATTCGAAAGCCCAAATTAAAAGCTCTCTGCGATAGATCCACTTGAATTCCAAACAAATTTCGAGGCGCCGTCGGGAAATCATATAGCGCCGATTAATGAATTCCAATTTGAAAGCCTTTTCCAGAAGAGCGAGCCGAGCTAGGCAATCATCGACAATGAAAGCGTGTAAAAAAACCCGAGAAGACAGTTCTCTGGAACGCGCGGCTCGATCGACATTTTCTCGGCAGGCCGGCAACATCAGCGGTAGAGGAGGCGGTTTAGGTCAAGGCGTTCACCGAGCCGCATTGTTTTTCACCGTGCGCGGCGAAAGTGCGCATACGATTATCGTTTATATATCGCGGCGATGCGTGCACACCGCTCGCGTTCGATCGTTTCCCGCTAATGGATTCGTCGGGATCGAGAGGAATTCGAGAGAGCCATCGAGCCGGTGGCCCGATGAAACGTATTAAAACGGGGCCCGTTCATTTTTTTCCGAGGTCGATGCACGTTAGCCGGCGCGGAATGCGCGCCGAGCGAATGCCTCGCGGATGCCTCGCGTCAAACGCACCGGAGAATTTTAAGTCGAACAACTTCCTTACTGCCCGGTGCCGATGGCCCCTCGCCTGGCCAAAGAAACTTCGTAACAATCGCTATCTTAATGTTTACGGTAGGCGCTCGTAAACCCTAGCTTTACGAGTCGGGCTGCTCTTTAGGTTCGCCGGGCTCGGGCATAAACAGAGAGAGGGCCCTGTGGCGCTGGACAAATTCGGAGCACGGGAGCCACACCCACCGAGGACATTTTACAGCAACAAATCAAGATTGATAGCCACCTATCGCTAAACGTGTCTATGTTCGATGTCGCGGGCCTTGGAACGGCGCTTTGGAACAAGAACGAGCCGATATAGTACTACTGGTTAGGGTTTCGACTCCACGGAGCAATCAGCCACGCCTATTCGGGACACTTTGTGCCGACGATTCAAGATTGATAGCCCTCTTTGGTATTATCATGCCCCGTAACGTTACAACGTTGTTTTGCTGCAATGAAGTCAAGAGCAACGAAGTTACGCCCACTTTGTGCATTTTACACCAGCAAATCGAAATGGACAGCTTTCCATCGCTATTTATCTTTCTCTCCGATAATATATGTCCTGAGAAAACAACTATGGGCATATATACACATAGATCGACCTATATAACGCAGTCGGAGTTCCCTCACGGTCTACAGAAACCAGGCCACGCCCACCCGGAGGATTTTACACGAGCAGATCAAGGTAGATAACCTTCTATCGCTGCCTATTTTTCTCTTTGATAGTCCATATCTTGAAAGAGCAAGTGTGGGCACGGATTGACCTATAGGACAACTGTTACGGCTCCCTCAAAGTCAAGAGCAACGAGGCCACGCCTTCTTCGGATTACATACTTTGTACTGAAACTATGAGAAGCGATCCTTGAAATGTTCCGTGAAGCATGCGCGAGTAATACACGTACAGGTAATGGAATAATCCAAGTATCCCCTTACTTTGTTCGGCGCAGTCGCAACAACTGTACCAGCCAAAGTCAACCGCTAAGACGGATAAGCTCGCATTCCCGAAGATCCGCCGGGAATTCCAACAGGGTGGAGTGATTCATCGAAAACGAAAAGCAGAATCGCGACCGCGAAAATTGGAAACCGGTTCGAGAGGGCGTCGAACGGAATGACATTGAAGATCGCGTTCGATCCGAGCCGCGCGCAACAACAAATCACGGCGGATGATTGAATCGATTACGTCGGGAATAGGTGCAGGAAGGAGACGGCGGCGTAACAAGACAAGCGATAGAAATCACGGGTCGGCGGACATGCTGCCGGCAGCGTCCACAAATCAAACGGAGAGATCTAATTTGTTAGGAAAATAGGGGCACGCGGCCTCTACACGGCATGGGAACGTGACGAATAGAGCCCTCGATCGGCTCGATCGGTATTGCTTCCAGACACAGTCACCACGGACAATCGATTTCTATCTAACGTTCTACAGTGGAAATCACTCTTTGCGCAACCAATTGCTGCTTTATCGGGTTGTTTCTCGATTTTTATTCGTGCCGGACTACCGATGTTGGATTTATCTCCTGCCAGTGGTTTTATAGTTTAATGAAGATAACAGACCGGCTGTTAGGCTCTCCAAGACCCGTTCGAGACCGTAAAGTATAGATCTTAGGGTCCAGGATTATTTTGAAACCAACGGAGTTGACGTAAAAATATCATGACTCGAAGGATTAATTTTTCGAAAATTATGCCACGCGAATCTCACTTTTAATCTCGATTTAACAATGAAAAAGATTCCTGCGCACAGTTCGATTTTTGGTCGAAATGCGAGTGACTTTGCTCGGCATTTGGTGTCGAATGAAAGCCCTATCGGAACGAGCTTGCAGAAGAATGCATCGCGGAGAGATGCATTCGGTGGGTCGCTGAGTGGATAAGTGCCCCCGGTGATAAACTCGGTGCACCTCGCAGCCACGGCTTATTACAGTGTTTAGAGACCACACACGTCGAGACTCGGCCGTCTCGCAAATCGTCTCGCCTAATGCGAGAATAATTTCACCCGAGGACGCAACGGGATCCACGGGGATCGCCGTATCATTACGCATAAACAGGCTCGTTAATCGTCCGCTAAAAAGCATGATCGATCGTCTCGTTGCCAACGCGTTTTCCTAGAAACGCGCGTAACATTCTTAAATTATGAATGTAGATTCCTCGAACCGTTTTGCAACGCGATTATTCGAAGCCGGTAACATGTCTATTAACATAATACACACTGTTGCAACTTCGATCGAAGTTTGCGCGAATCGATTTAACTCTGTTGCGTAATGCTGCGTGAGTCGGAGACCGCGTTGCCGCAAATTCATGGTTCTTAATGCGCAACTATGTTGTTATTTAAATTTATATATTTCAAATTATAAACAAATTTTAGATTACGATTAAAAATTCTGTCTCTCTTTCTTTGCAATATTAACTACATTTCGATTAATAGTAAGTAATTAACTCTGGAAGTCCTGCGGAGGGTGAACCGTCATTTTGTTGCACAAGCGGTTCCCGCCAATAGGAAGCAACATGACCGCCGCGAGCGATTTGCCCCCGCGCACCGTGAAGACAAACACGAGAAAACAGAACCCCGGCATTTCCTGTACACTCCTTGGTGTATGCTAATGCTGGGTCCAAACACACGGCGTGTTCTGTGTTTACATGCTAGCGTGGGCGTACACGATGTAACAGAATACGACGTCTATCACTATTCGACGAAAATGAAGCCATTCACGTGCCGGTTGCGATCGTAAAGCCTCGCGGCGTCTCTGGCGGATATGAATTTCTAAAGAGCTAGCTAACAACCATCCGCGTCCATATAGATTTCGTCCAACATGAATCAACGCGAAATACTATAATGGGAAAGCTGACAACAGGGCTGTTATACGAATTATACGGATTTGTCCATGGGGTCGCCATTATGGATTCTGAAATTGGTCTACAGTCGGTGCGTTCAAATTTTGAATCGGAATTTTTAGGACAGACTTCGGTTGGCAACTGTTCCCAATTATATATTCTGAATCAGCATGCAAGAAAGTACAATTGAAGCGTATTTGTTCCTACCTTTCACGTCACCGACCCGGAAAATTCAGCAGATTTGTCCAAGACGCAGCACGTTCCACGTTTCGCAACATCTTGAGCACCACTAATTCAAAATGGCGCGTCCAGATGGCGCCCTGGTTGCTCATGTTGATCATTGGAACGCGGCTCTTTCGATCTGTCCATTGAAAACGCGTCGCAAGGTCATCGCACGAGCGTCCCACGGCATTCGGAGGTGGCTTGAATCTCGATACCGACACAGTCCGCGAATATAATTGTTCCAGCTTGATTGGGAAACGCTATTTATCTCCGATCTATCGGGTAAACGTCGTGCGGAATTTCGTTGGTACGCGATTTTCCCGCAGGAGCCGCGTTTGAACAGGTTCGAAACGGTCCAACAGAACTGCGCAGGCGCGGCACTTTCGTCTCGCGACTCGCAGTTCGAGCGTGTCGCCAGTTATCGTGATACGTTTCCGAGAGCTGTCCGCGGTAATTATCGTTTTCTCGTTCGTTAAAATTCGCGTCGATAGGCTTCGAACGCAATTTGGAACGCGACACGGTTCGTCGTCGGAACTGTGTCGAACAGCTGTTTAGCCACGTCTCCGCGGCGCCCAAGATTCGTCGGTTCATTCATGTTGGCACGGATTTCCAGCTCGCGCGTTCAAAACATCCGTTTCTCCGATGAGGAACGCACGTGGGTGAATTGCAGTGAACGTCTCGATCCGACCAGTGACCTTTCAGTAGTGATGTAACTTCTTCGCAGTGAAAGACACTCGATCGGTCATAATCCGTAACGCGCGTGCGCAGCATCGCTTCTGGCGGGACGTCATTTTGAAACGCCACCTGATCGCGCGAGTTCGGTTGTCCCGCGACCGACGCGGAAGTTGTTTCGTTGACATCTCTTAAAACAATTGCATCGACGAGTTTAGACACAGTGTTTGATTCGGTAGAGCCGGGGTCAGATTTTCGCGAGCAGAGTCTCGGTTTGCCGAGCGTCCTGTGATGAGTTGAGCCCAGGAGAGGAACCAGGGAAGTGAGGTTAAGTGGCAAAATGCAGTCCACGCTGCCGCAACGAGGGACCAAACAGCTTCGTCAAAGCCACGGACACGACGCGAATCTAAATTACAGGAATCGATTGGTATGTTAATTGTAAAATTAAATGTGAATCGTTCGTTTATCTCTGCATGCCATCCAGAGAATTTTCACCGGGGACAATTGATTTTCTAAGGCTCGGTACAGGCGACACAATGTATGACGCGAATTAGTCTTTCGTAAGAGTCAGAGTAATTACCTCTGCGCCGTATATTACGTCCGCCGCGGCTTTTTTGACGCGTGGCAGTGATTGATGCCGATAATTGCCGAACACAATGGGAAAATAGTTCGAGCCGGTTATGGCTAGGTAGCTTATGATCGATGTAGCAGGAATCATTGTAATTGCCTGTACATACTGAGTCAAGGTGTTTTAATCGAGAGTGGCAATACATAACTGTCGTTTTTCGAATGGTTTCAACGTCTTTGTTGCTGTGAAAACATTTCTACATATATGGAACAATTGTTTCTACAGGCATAGACTTTAAATGGTATAGGAAGTTGAGACTGCCGCCATCTTGGGTCTTCATACCAATGGAAAATCTCGTTATACTTCCCGTCAATTTTTAGGTAAAGAAACTCCTTTAGTAAATGTATTCAAATTTATTATTATTATTTGATGCGATTCTGTTTATAATTGAATTCCTTGCGATTCCTCAGCAAGCTCGACAGAACAACGAGGGTTCGACGATCGAGCGCGAATTGAAACCGGTTCCGTTCTTGCAAGAGCTTAAATCCAGTTTCCTTTCACCTTCGCGCGAGAATAGTCGGTGTCGTTTGAATCGACAGAGGTCGAAATGCTTCATCTAGGCGAGCACAACAAAATCTGTGGCCACTCGAAACCTTAAACATCTGGCCACCAACCTCCTGCAGACTTTCTATAGCAATATTCTCCTTAGACTTTCGAATTTTGGATATTTAAAGGTTTTTAATTAATCAGGTAGCATACGAAATACTTCTAGAAAGTATAATTAATCCTAGATATTTAAACCTTTAAATTGAAAATCTTTGATACCTTTAATTGGTGACTTACCGTGTATACCACCTACACCAGACGAAGTTTGGTGGAAAATCTGGAAAATTGTAATTTTGTGGATTCACTCGCGAATTACGGAAAGATCTAGAACCATCGATCGCCATCTCCAATTTCCCGTCAGGCATTTTCATCTCGCCGACGTTACCAGACCGTAATCTCAGCCGATTCGTTTGTAGCCGGCCTGACAATGCACAGAGATCGTGCAGATAACGTCCCAACTCGATATAGAATTACGCTTACGGTTGCCACCGGTGATGTCAACGCCTGGCGGACAAGGAATTCGCTTGGAATCATCCGAGCAACGTTTCGTCGTCGATCTATCCTTATTTTCTTGCAAATCTTCTTATCGCGAGGAGAACGTGTTCTAGAAAATATGGCTTCTTTTGGAAATCGACTAATTAGATTGAAATTATATCTCGAGGTCCTCGAGGTGTACGATAGGGTGCGAAATCCAGTGACCTTGCGCTGTCCTCGAGACGCTACCTACTGGCATTCCCTCTTCGAGATCCGGACGGCTCCAACGCATTCGAGTTTTTCAACCGTTAGAATATCAACGTGCGTAGGCGGTCTGGTACACTTCAAGGTCACTTATGTTTTTTCTCGGAAGCACTTAGCATACATTACGTCGATCTGGGTTAAGCACATGGTACGCCATCGATAGCGGTTAGATCACGAGCGGCCTTTGTTAGAGCCACTCGAGGAGCTTCTAACAAAAGTTCTATAAGATTCATGAGTCACATCCTGCCCGCCATCTTTTCTCATGGCTCGATTACAAATAAATTAGCTGCCACAGAAACATTTCCTCTTTCTAAGCTTGCTATTCATTGGTTCTGCATGATCCCATAGTATGTGCGGTCAGCTAGCAAAGTCCCATTAACAAGGCTCCCAATTCGTTTAAAACCTGGCCATTTTTGGGGGGTCTTATCTATCCGATTTTGATTCTATAACGGAGAGTGTTATGGAGGATTTCACGGGGCATGGATCCGATAGATCTCGATCGTCCATGGTGGCCGGCAAGTAGAGAACGTCCGCCAATGATCAGACGCATCGTCGCTCGGCGCGACGCGTGCTTCTCTCGATCATCGACGTAATTGCGTCTCGATGAAAAATCCGACGGCATTATGTAAATCGAATTAGCCAACGGCTTCGCGTATCATTAAAATGATCGACTTCGCGCGAGTTTTCCATCGTTGCGACGACGACGCACCTCGCCCACGCTCCCAGCCGACCCTGACCTACCGATGCGCCGCGGCGGAAAATTTATCATTCGCTTACCGAACTCGAATTTCAAACACAAAAATCTATCCGAAATTACGGACTACAAATTACGATCCATGAAACTCTTGTACGAAATGACTGGCACGATTATTTGGTTCTTGGAAAACGAAGCAACCGAGAATTGAAACCAAGGCTTTAGAAAATACGACGAATGCGTCGTCTTCCGCTGGTAGCATTCGCAAAAGAAAAAATAAAACAAAGACGGACAAAGCTTGTTTTCAGAGACAACGAAGACGATTTCCACGGGACAAAAGCGGCCACCGTTCGCAGGCATTCACGGCGCCGCGGATTTGCCACGGTGCATTGTTGAGCAACGGTCGGTTATAGTCGGCGACGGTGATGCGCGATGCATACGAGGTGCTTCAGCACCGGGACGAATCGGCCGGGAACGATCTCTCGCCGACCGTCGACGTCGACGACGGTGCAGTCCCGTCGATCTAATCGCTCGCGAAATCACGTCGTTGCCGACGCATGTGGAGTGTACAAACGACGACGATCGGGTTCGCGTGCATCCGCCCACGCGTCCGACAGCCTTGGCCGACTGACGACGCGGCTCGGACTGTTTTTATTTTTCCACGGCGCAGCGGCGCACGTCTTCTTTTTCACCTTAAACTATAAAAGATTCGCTGGCGCGAGCGCGACGCCACGTTGAATTATTTATGAGGATCGAGGCTGGGCACGGACGCCTCCTCGACAGGGTTATCGCATAATATCCGACCATTAAACGCTAATAATAGTCGGCCGGCGGCCCCCCTCCCCCCTCTCCCCTGACACCTGGCGACGCCGCCAGCGTAATTGCACGATGCACCCACATTCCATCGGCTTTTTCATCCAGCTGCGATAGGATCATCGACAGCCGACCGTCGGCCTTCTGAACTCGTCAGGGAAACTGCCAGTCAGATTTTCCCGCCATTGTTCCGGCAGAGTTTGCAGAATCGTGCACTCAGCGGCGATGAGAATGAGTTCTCCTGTTCCACTTTGGCAGCAGTTGTCGCGTCTGTGGAGAGGTTGGTCTTTAGATTAGCCTCATCAAAGTCAAGGGCAACAAAGCCACGCCTACTCGGTGGCGAGACTGTACACTGTCGCCCTAGGGAACAATTCAGGTTCTGTCGCCTTTATTTCATGTAAATCCGTTCAGCGAAGATTGAATAAGCTATTTATAAAAATCAGGAGCAACGAAACCACGCCGACAAATTATTTTTCCTTTACGTAAATTCACCCCTGTAATCATGCTGTCTACAATCGACCCAACACTACTAAATATCCTATTCAGTCCAGAGCTCCGTTAACAGCAGAAGCAGTTATGCCACGCCCACGAATGCAATTCCATTATTCATCCACGTTCATTTCAGGCAAACTCGTTCCTCGAATCGTTTCGTCTATAAACACCCTAAGCCTTGCGAGGTAAATTCGACCTAAGCGGACCGAGCACGAGAGCATCGAGGCCGCGCCCACTTGGCTCGCAGCTCCCGAATCGGAAAACTCGGACAGCCGAAGCACAGGCGATCGTTGTAGATCTATGGTTCGCGTTACAACCGCGTCGATCTACTTTTCCGGCGATTTGCCGTGGCCCGTAGAGATTCAAGGATCGATCGATCCCGCGTAATCCTCTCCCGTTCCAGTCGCCGTTAACAAGGTTGCGATCGGGAATTTAGCGAGCGGGCTAGATCGCGCGTAGTCCATAGAGGAGGTCGTAGGTTGCGGGCCCCGGTAATCGGCTTTCTTTCAATCGGCCGCTGGCATCAATGAAACGCCTAAGCCGCTTACGATTAATGCCGCGGCGGCGATACTGCTCGCAATAAATTTCGATACGATCGGTACAAAGTGCGCCACCGGGCGGTTCATTGTACACCGATACGAGGCTTGATCACCGCGGTATGCGAGACTCGGCCGGCCGCCTCAGCTCTAATGCCGAAACGAATATCAATGCGCGATCGCAATTAGATTCCGGCTTGTGTCGGATACCTTGCCACCCCCGTTGCGGAACAAAGCGCAGGAATCGTAGCCGTTTTATACGGCTGCTCCGCGGAACGAGGTATCGTAATCGTGCGTCACGAATGCATCGGCTCCATTTTGTTCTTCGATCGACTTTTTTCTTATTGAGAGTTCATCGTCGGACGTTTGATTAAAAGTGAAAGAAAGGGAGGATAACAAATTTTCTACGGAGAAAAAAGTCTGCTGTTTGATCGCGACGCAGCGATGACTGTGCATCGAAGAATTCGGTGTTTCGAACACTTTCTCATTTTTATCTCGAGCAAAGAGCCCGACAGTTTGAGCCATCGATCTGGAATGTTTATTGATTCCGTCGATACTTATCGCACAATTAATTATCCCTCGGTCGTTCCTCGTAATCGCACGGTGGACACTCGAGAAAGAGAGAGAGAGAGAGAGAGAGAAGGAGGTTCTCGAGTTAATGTTTAGGCCAGAAGTCGGTCTCTTGAACCATTGAATTAGATTTCATTAGCACCCGGCGGAACCGAAGGAACGACGATTCCAACCGCGCCGGTATTGTGCAACTCGGTTCGAGTAGAAGCGCAGAAAAAGCCGACAAAGGCGCGCCGCCGCCTCGCCATCGCATGAACACACTCAGCCATAATAATGTCTGTCCTGGTGATAAGAACGGACGCGCGGCCATCATAAACAGTTCCTTTGAAAGCTTTATCGACGTCGCCGCGTCTGTCGTTCGGGTCTGACGTCTCGTCTCAATTCGAAATATATATTTAATCATTCGACGGACAAAGCTCTCTCGCATCAGATAAATAAGGCGTTTCGCGTAGAAACTTTCCATAGAAAATCGCCGGATGGCATTTATATACCGTCCGAATTCTCGTTTCGCGAAAATTAGCATAAACATCCGCGGCACGTCGATGATTTACGCTTCAGCCGCTGCTCGCATCGACGTACGTTCATCAATTTCCATATCGAATTTGCGACACGCTCGCCGCGAAAGCGATCCCGCGGACAGATTTACGGGAAATGGTTGCGCGGAGATATTTATTCGTAACTCGGACAAATGGATTTCGATTTTTCCAATCGGCGTGGAGGAGAAGTTTCCACATTACGGCGATCGAAGGACCGATTGCGCGGCGACCGCGGCCATTCTACGGTGCCCGTTTCCACGAACCGAAAGCCCCGCGCATCTATAACGTTCCCGGACTCCGTGTCGCAATAAAACATTTTCAGCGGTGAAACGGCCCGGCGCGGCGCGGCGCGGCGCAACGTCTGGAGAACCATTAGCCGCATTAGCAATGCAAATCGCGCGCGGCGTTCGTCAAGGAAATTAATTGGAAAGCGATTGAACAGATGTTCCCCGGGCTACACGATCGACGCGACGGATCGCTCGATAATCGTCCGCGCGCGCGATAAAGATCGCTTGCGAAACCGCTGCGTCGGAACGCTCGCAAAAATCACTTTCGACGGCGAACACCACGGCGACGCGAGGCTCGATCCACGATCAGCCTCGAGATCGAAAAACGATCGTAACAGCGATCCAGGAATTCCCGGGATCCTTGGATAGATTATCGTCGATCGGCGGGAAAATCGCGGACGGTGACGCGAAAAATATTGAAATCGCGGATTGCCGCGGCTCGGTTACGAAAGTCGAGGCCTCGAGCCATTCTATCGCGATCGACGCATAGTCGCATACCATTCGTGGTCCGTACGTACGTACGACTTAATTTGCCGGCGCGACGCAACAACAAGGGGACGCGTAACACCGGCTACCGACTGGCTATGTACCAGCTAGCATCCTCCGGCGAGGCTGCTGTTACATCATCGCGATCTATCCGATCGTCGGCGCGGCCTGATTTATCGGCGGCTAAATAGCTCCGTTCTTTTAGCGGATCCAGGGGAGGGGATCGCGTTCGCGGATCTTCCACGGGCTGGTTTCACAATCAGGAAATACCTGGCATACCGCGGTCCGATCGTATCGCGCTACGGCGCAGAAACCGCGGGACATGTGTTGCCACTCGCCTGTTTACACGCATTTTTCGCGCGACCGCATCCAAGCTGCTGTTACCTGTTTGGATAGCTGGACGGTAGGTCCATCTTGTTAATTAAGATGATTCAAGACATTCGACATGAATTCTTCGTTCTTGAACAGCCAGGTTGCGGAAAGTTTTCCTATGGTTGTCTCAAATTTAGGTCTTGAATCATTAAGTGTTCAAAGAGTAAATCGTTCATTTCGATGTCAGAGAAGGAAACGATTAGCGATAGGAGACCATTTATCTTTTCGTCTATAGGTACAGTGCTGTAAAGAGGCGCGGCTTAATTGCTCCTATCTTGAATACAGGCCCGTAGGGGATCTAGAACGCCGCATCGTGACAAATAAGATAAAAGATATCGTTTCTGTCCCTGCGATCTGTCCACGACGGAGGGCGGAGCGTAAATTATTTGAATAAATTTCCCAGCGGGAGAATCTTCGCTCCGGTAACGTTCGATCAATAATTCAGTGTCGCTGAAACAATAGCTACACATATTCCGGTACTTCGATTTATCCGAGCCGCAATCAGCCGGATAATCGCCTCGAATTTCCCGTAGCCGCTAACAGTCTCGGTGACATAATAAATCCAATCAGCGTCAAGATAGCTGGCTAATAAGACGGTCTTCAATCTGCTTCGACGATCTCGATGATTTTCCTTGTTTGAACAAAAAAGAAGAGACGCGTCGCGTCTGGTCGCGACGCGACGGGAAATCCGAGAGATCGCGACGAAAGATCTGCGCGATCGTTTAAATCGCGTCCGGTCGCCTACGCGGCTGTTGCGATCGTAGCAGCGACGGCGAGAGAGATAGAGAAATAAAGAGAGAGAGAGAGAGAGAGAGAGAGAGGGCGAGGAGAACGGGGCACGATTTCATTCATGCGCGACCCACTTAAATTTCATTCAACGATCGGCTCCGCCAGGAACCTTCAATAATACCGGTCCGCCTTTCTCTTGCCCTCGGAACCTGTCGTTCGAATACGGGTTTCCACAACTTTTCCCCGCCTTTTTACGGGGCCACGGCGAAAAATTGTCCCGGCGATAGCGCGACGATTAACAGCGAGCCGAACGATGCTCGGTTCATTTTTACGCGCGCCCGAAAACGACGCTACGGGATTGGCGCCTCGTTCCGCGATTTTATCGCGCGATAAAACGCGGGCCGCGCCGATTTTTAACGGCCACCGTAAAAAGACCGTCTCTCTCCTCTCTCTCTCCTTTCGTCGAGGAAATTTAATCTGCCGTTGATGGGCCCACGCTGATTTAACGAGGGACGTTTAACGAACTAGCGGACACCTGTGCCGCGTCGCTCGAGCGACGACAGGGGTCGGTCGGAGGTTCGTTCGCGCGAAAGCGATCGATCGTAAAACGATTCCTTATCGAAACGACGCGTTCCTGCAGACGGAAACGTTGGCCCAAGCTCGCGCAGCGCGGCGAATCACAGATTCGTGTCGGTGTCCGGAAGAAACGGGCGAAAGAAATCGAATGTCTCCGCGGAGCAGATCGACGTCGGTGCCGCTCGGCCGAGCGCTTTATTATTTAGGTTCGCGAGCGATAAATCGCTAATCCCGATCCCCTGCGTCGGCTCAGCTTACCGGCCGGTTTCAGAGATAAGCCGCTGAAACGGCTTAATATCGAGCGGCGGCCACGGCACCGGCGTCTTGTTCTCAAACAACCGGTTGCTGATACCGCAACAATATTCTAGTAAGGAGACCGTGGTTTATCGGGTGCACGACCGGCGCGGGACGCGCGCGCGTTTGTTCCTCGTCGCGCCACTTGCGAGCGAAACGTTTATCTCGCGTCGTGCCACGGGAAATGGAATCTCGTGTTACGATATTCCGCGCAGCACTTATTGTTGGCCGGATTCGCGAGTCTTTCGCTTCGTCGCGCGACTCGCTCGCATTAGTTATCTTCCGAGGCGACCCGATGCATTTATATGCATTGCATGCGTTATGTATAGGGAGAATGGAGTTCTTTATGGAACGTCGCTTTCATCTGTGTGTCCGTAAATTAGGGCTTGGCAAATGACATTGTCTCGTATTATATAATTCGAAATTGCTCGGGGGAATCTTAACGAGATCGAATAAAATAAAATGAAAAGCTCTCGATTTCTATCGAGCTTGCTTGCTATTGTTTTATACTTTGAACACCGTGTTCTGTCTTGAGAGAATATTCTCCGAACTAAGATATTTTTGACGGAGCCGACGTTAGGCGAACGAAAGAGCATAACGCGTGTCAGCGAGCAACGGCTCGAAAGCTCCCTTAATTCGAGCCCAGACCATTATTCCTCGTTAAGAGAGAAACTTTGATCGTTCGGAACCGCATAAATTACGATTACGGCGCTTTTCAACGAAAATCCGCCGCTCTGTTAGGTATGCGAACGCGTCGGAAAGTAGGCTGCGGCACCGCGGCCGCAATAACCGCGCATAAATGCAGATTAGGGGCGAGACCGATCCCAGCCCCGTGTTCCGATACTCCCGATACAATCTGCATTGTAATTAAATGCCAGCCGTGTCGTTCGTCGATCATTTTTCGATCATTCGAACCGGTTCCGACGCGGCTTTTCCTTCTTTCCGCTCGGCGGAGACTCGTCGAGTTTCAACCGCGTTGCCTGTAGAAATCCGCTTGGTTCTGTGAGCCGATTCGCGCCGATTGAAAATTGCCGGTTACCGATTGCCCATCGAAACGAGCAGTCCACGTTTCGCATTCGATGAAGATCGTTTCTCAGAAGAAAAAGTACTCTCGCCGAGGTGGTTATATTCAATTCGTATTTTATCCTATTTTAAATAACATTTTGCGACGAATCTATAGAACACTATACGTGGATGCAACAGTGACGCAACCAGAAAACAATTATTTATATCCAGTACAAACGTCGCAGAAATTCATTTCGATTCAAAATTGTAGAACGCGGAAAAAAACGTAAAATAATGTGATTGTTTCGCGCGGTACCGGGAGAAACCTATAAAATCTGGTGCACTGTCGCGCGTGCGATGTTTACGGGCACCTGCACGCGCGCACCCGTAAACCGGACACAAAACCAATTTGAATAATTGTTATCAGGCGAAGCACGACGTTGCGTGGGCGAGCCGAGAATTTATTCCGCGACGATTAAAAATCGCGCGATCGATCCAGTTTTCGACGTCTGAGTGCGTGCTGGAATATCTAAGAAAATCCAGACCTTACCCAATCGAATCAGAATTGAAGACGAACATTTATTGTACGATCTATTGAATATAGAATATTTTTAATATCCAGCATCTCCATGGAAGAATGCAATTTCTATGTCGACCACTGCAATTATGGGAATCGCGCGCCGCAGAGACGGCGATCGGTCGAAGGGCTTGCGAACAAAAGCCGAAAGAAAAATGCACGGCCCCCGGTGGGATTGATAAATTCACGGTTCCGCGAAGCCGACACAGAAATCCAATTAAACGTTCCGCCCCGGCGTGGAATATGGGTCTCCGGTGGAAACGCGCGTCCACCGGGCGAACGGTCTTCCTTTCGCGGCGATCGTGTTCGTCCGTCGGGGTTCCCTCATTGTCTGGCGTTCGTTAGACACCGGAACACGTGACCAGGACTGCGTAACCGAGCGACGGCACAAACACGGCGGAATTGTGTTTGCTGGCGGCCACCTACACCAAACAAAAGGGGAATGAGTCACGGATTTTATTTCGAGACACCGCGCGGTCCTGAAATAGACCGCGTCCCACGAAGAGAAAAGGTGGGACTGTCTATTTAAAGGGCGGTCTCGGACTTCGCAGACAGTCAGCCGATTGCGAATTGCGACACGGAGCCGGCAACCTTTTCGCACGTGGGCCGCGCCCGGCCACTTCCGGATCACGGCGGGTCCGGTCCCTTCTGCTGGCCAATGAGCGGAAAATTTGCCCGGTTAACCGGGGGATTAGGCTCTCAGCTTTCGACTTCTGACTCGTTTGTCTCCTAGCATTTTAGACCCCATGGACTTGCGGTGCTTTAGACTCTAAAACTCCTTTGATTGATTTATCTGGTAGTTGGACCGGAAAATGAGATATCGAATAGCGTTACTAATCTCTGAGCGATGGTTTTTTAAAAAATCAAACTGGTCTCAGTTTTGAAAATGGTGTCACCATTTTCTACGACTGAGAAGGCAGCTATTTTAATAGAAACGAATCCTGGAAAGACAAAGAGTTCAGCCTCCGACTAATTCGAACCGGTTCCGATTTTCCTCTCGTAGCTGCCCGGCAATTCCGAGGATTTCGTCTCAGAATTGTTCAAAGGCTCTCGTCGCTTTGTCGGTAATTAAGAAGGGAGTTCGCGAGGACGGCCGAGAGAGCTTTCGCGGCCGTGCCAGTAGCTGGCTTGATTATTTGAACGCCGAAACGGTGCTTGCTCCGCGAAGCGGTCCGTAAACACGAGCCGAGCGGAGCCGAGCCGGTTCCCTCGAAACGAGGCAAAAACGTACCGGAAGTGGACGCGTGGCCGGCAAATCTTTTAGGAATCCGTGGCGGGGCGAGTTCAAAGGGGCCGTCGTTAAGATAAAATCGTCTGTGGAGCACGTACCCCTTTCCTCCAGCGACCCGCCTGGATATCGGCTGAATCCGGCCCTCGGATAGCCGGAATCGCCCACCGTCGATGAAGACGAAGGAAATTCTTCCCGGGGAATGCAGACGAGGAGATCTCGAGGAGACTCGAGCGCGAGGAATCCTTCATCGTCGACGTGCTGGATGCACTCTGCTTCCAGCGGGGCCCGTTATCCGTTATCTGTCCAAGAATGTTGCCGCGGACAGCGGAGACATTTTTGTGCTTCAACAGCTCTCGCGAACCTTTCGCGTGGCGTGAGCGTGAAGACCTTGCGCGATGACTATGTTTTTAACGCTAATGCACAAAATGCAACTATGTACATTGCTTTCCAACTATAAAGACACTATTTATCAGTAATTTATTATAATACGCTGCTCGAAAAAATTACATTTCCAAATAATTGACGAAAATTCGCCAACTTTAGTTAACGATAGTTCCGCGAAAAATCATCGCAGGATGATGACTCTTTTTTTAAATTAAAGCATGAAACCTCTATTTTAAAACAGTCTTTCTGGATTTTAAGTTTCATTTATCCTCGCCAAAGTAACTCTTTAAATATGGGGCCATGTTTGTCATACTAAACATTGCCATGTTTGAAAAAATGCACAGGGTTTGAAAAATTTTTTTCGGAGACACTGTTTATAGGTGAAAAAAGTACGATCCTTCCGCTTTAATTTGAGGGGAAAAAAACTTGGCTACGATTTTTTCTCGCCGAGTTACAGGTCTTTGAAGTAGCTCTTGAATTTTTGGCATGTAGCGCCAGCACTGGATTTGTGGGATGTGCATTATAGAAGGGATGCAGATTGGAGTTTCAACATCGCATAGTTTTTAATGATCCCATCTTAAAGCAGAGGTTTCGAGCTTTAATTTAAAAAAAGATTCATCATTCTACGATGATTTTTCACGGAGTTATCGTCGGTCGAATTTGTCCAACTTTTGTAAACGTTTCAAGGCGTTGATTTCGTCGAGTTTCCTCTTCACTTGCTCTGTATAAGGTTTAGTCGAACATTCTTCTACAGCATTTTCTGCAAGATTTAACAGTGACCTCGATTTTCTAAAAATCGTGGCCCTCCTTCCGATAATCCTCGATTTCACGGCTGGCGGTTGGTTTATCACTTTGTAGGTTGCACGAGCGGCCGGTCGAGAAGAAAAACTGTTGCCTCCGGTATATCCTGCACGACCTCCTCTATTTCGAGCGAGCGTAGGATATAAGTCCTTGAGCGTTCGTAAAAATCGCGATAATTCCGCGCGGAGAAGCCAATAAGTCAGTAGCGTCGGGCCGTCGGAAATCCGCCTACCTTGAAAGAGAGCCTCGATAAAATCCCTCGGGCGAGCACTCCCCGGAGGAACGAGTCGCCGTAGATAAGGAGCGACCCGGGGCACTGTCTGTAAAAGTGATCGAACGAGAGACGATTGTCCATTCGCGGCGGGTTCCCACGATCCCCGGTCACCAAACGGGGACGTTCGTTTTCAGGTTTCATTAGCCTTACACAGCTAACGACCGTATAATTGAGATCGCGGGGATCGCCGAACCGCGGACCCGCGGATCGTAATTTGTGGAGCTGTTGCCGCGAACTCCGGGGGCTATACCTGGCCGGAGTCGTCGATCCGGAGACGCGGTTCGATGGTTTCGCGGCGCGGAGAGATTCCGCGTGAGAACACGGCGTCCCGCCGCGTCTCGCGGCGCGGAAACCACTCGGCGCGACGGCATTTCAACAGCCGCACGTGCAAGAATGCGCGCCATCGGGACCGCAATCGAATCCTCGATACAGAGTGTCGCGCGACCGGTTTCGCTTTCCACGTTTTGTCTCTGAATTCTCTGATTCTTTACTCGGACGTACAGACGTTACGTTCTCGGGCCGATGAACCGGCTTCGAGGAAATTAGGAGCAACGACGCCACGCCCCTCGCTGCGATGCCCCGTCCTCCTATTTACCTTCTCGCACGTAATTCTGCCGCGAGACCTCGTCCTCGATGAAACTTTTGTGTCTTTGTCCCGTGGAGCATTGTGCGGGCTCCGTGGAAGTCGAGAACCGCTAAGCTATGCCCGTTTAGAACGCTTTATGCAAAGTGAAAGCCGCAGAGACGTTTCCAGCGTCTCTCTTTGACTTTGGTTCTCTCGGAACGGTGCTCGAAGGAAGATACGGGCAAAGACACTGTGACGTACAGTGGCCGGAATAACGATGGCTCCGTCTCGGTATCTCCTCGTTTTCGCTTGAATCGATTTATTTTCGAAATCCCAAGATAAACTTATTTAATACGGAAACTAATTGCATTTACAATAATTTCGCAAAGATATCATAAACATGAGACGATCCTATCACCATCTCGACCGCTGCAGCTGCTCTAAAATGGAGAGCAATTACGCCATGCCCATCTAAAGCACTCCACGCAGATTATTACTCCGACTGTTCCTTTAAATCGAATCATCCTGCTACATTTTAGCGTTTCTTTTTCTTCCATTAGTTCAGGAAAGTGATTCGATAGAAGGAAAATAAAGCGTCCCCGGGTGACGATTTTATCTACAAACTCGAGAAGAAGCGGACCAATTATGATACCGGAGCGATGAAACCTACGGACGACTTTCCTCGGCGATGTCGCGAGCTCGCACCCGTCCGTCGGCCGCTCATCTTGGCCGATGCAAATCGGCCGATTTTTCGCGTTGTCGGATCACGGCGAAGGCTCGATCCTGAAATCTGACTTGCTAATGCCCGGACCCAGCCGCGCGCACGCACCGCTTCCATCGACGTCCGACTCTGCTCGCGGACAAGCTGACGCGTTTGCAAGTCTAATTCGGAAGCGTGCATCACCTTCCTCTCCCCGGCAATTAATTGCGATCCTGTCGTTACTCTCCGGTTCGCGCGATCGGACACCGCTCTTTCTTGCCTCTCTTTCTTTGTTCCGTGTTTCTTGCGGCGCGGATCCGGATCGGCTCGATCCCGGTCTCGCACGGCCCGCGTTCTTGCTAATCTCTGTGCAAATTCAGGAATTTGCAGCGGTCGACGCTAAATTCGACTACCGTTCGTTCTTCTTGCCGCGTACGTGTCGGCATCGAATAAACGAAAGAACGTAGGATTAGAACAGCTTATTTATTACTCCGCGCACTCGGTTTCCTCATCATTTATTTTGCACGCGCCAAGATCTGCCGTTTTTGTGCTTCCGTGCGAAACTAAAAAAACACAGGCGAACATTCGCGTTGAAAAAGGCGAACGCTATTATCGTTGATTCGGTTTCGCCGGAGGGTCAGTTGCGAAACGCGACCGCTCCGTCTGCTCCTCTCGCTCTCTCTATCTCTCTATTCGATATACTCGCCGGTGTATTCCGCGCGTATTCTCGCCGACCGCTGCGGAGGTTTACGTAGAAGGAATTCGATTAGCGGGCAATCCGGTTCGAAAATAGCCGGCGAAAGAATTCGGCGATACGTTGAGGACGGGTGTAAACCCGACGAGAGTTACGTAACGGAAATGGCACCTGATCAACGCGTGAACTCGCGTGGTCGGCGCCGTGATCATCCCGCGAGCATTTTATTATTAACACGTCGAATCGAAAGGAGTCAGTAGCGAAGGTTTCCTAATCGAGTTAAATCACCGGCGACGTCCTTCGCCTCCGATTAAATTCGCCATCTTCGGCGATTTTTCGGCGCCGGTTTTCGTCGCGAAAACGGCGCCACTATTTGGAATTTCCATCGCGGTCAAGTGCGACGAGAGCACAGATTTTTCTGGAATGACAACTGTAACACGTCGGAACGAAAAACTCATTTCGCGCTCGTCACGGTGACGACCCCATTCCGGCCGGCCGCAGACGCGGCCAATTAACCGGAGGCATCGCTCGCCCCGAGATTCCCGATTCGTCGTTGCTCATCCTTTTCAATTTTACAAGCGGCCGCGGACATCACACGGGACGCCGCTCTCGACGAAACGACAATTCTCCCCTCCCCTCAGTGTCCAGGAAAACGATCCGCGCGGCGACGACCGTCTGCGGTTTTTCGCGCGACCCCGTCGACGAATCGTCCCGTGTTCTAGATTCAACCTTTTTCTTGGTAACCGTCGAGACGATTCATACATTCTCCGAGAAAGTGTTTAATTAATCGTTAAACGTCACTCCGGCGGCCCGTTCAACGCAACAGCTTCGATTAAGCTACTTGAAACGGCGCATTTAACACTTGCTGCCGAGTGGTGACTCTCAGGCGCTATTAATAATAATTTTAACGCCATTTTAAAGTCGTTTATATTTAGAAAACTGTTGAAAGTGTAATTGTTCCACGAGTCACCAAATTTGATATACATAAAGTCGGAATTCTTTTTAATTGCATAAAATGGATAGGACGGAAATAGGTCAGGAATTCTACATTGAATTTCGAATTATGTTTAATGAGCACCTTAGAAATGCACACTCGGCGAAGCCAGTGTTCGACGCTAATTTATTGTCCATTCATAAGCTCATTTATGAACTGTCTGTTAGAGGTAGCAATTGTTGAGATTAATTTGTCGAGAGGCGGCCAGAGACGTTCGCGAAAGAGCGAGGTAAAAATTAGAATTCCGTTTGTCGGATTCGACGAGATGGTGCTCGAAGACGAGGCGAGCAGCTCGCGCGGCGTATCGGGGACACGAAAGCAGACCACGTCGAGCCGTCCGCTCAATTACGCGGGAATACGCGACAAAATTTTCAATTCGGTCCCTCGCGAAATTGCTCAAAGGCCGCGCGCGCGGATCACACGCGCCGCGCAAAAAGAGAAATGTTAATACGCGGCGATGAAGATGGACGCCTCTCGGACGGCGTCCGAAGGCGCGCTCGCGATTATTTCGGCCCGGTTTGGTCGCGTCGCTGCGATTACGTAAGCCCCCGTCGGACGATTCCCGATTCAATTTGAACGGGCCGATTCGACCGCAAACGAGGATCGAATCGCGGCGTCTCGTACAAGCGAGATTTACAGAAGCTCGTCCGCGTGTCGTCGCTCGCGGTAATTATAGAACGATTATCGCGATTGATTGCGCAAACTCGCCGAACACGCTGAAATAAACGTCCCGAGCTCTCGGGAAGACTTCGATCCGCAGCGGCCGCGAGTCGGGGATAATCGGCCGCGGATCGTTGCGAGCTACCGTCGTGGAATGCGCTTTGTTTACCCGCGGGGACATTTCGCCGGCTGCGAGCATCCTCGGCGTTTTGCATAATTGCTCGCCTGCGAGTAACGAGCGAGCGAAAGTTCAGACGGTTCTCGATTACGACGGAACTTGGACGGATATACCGGCTGAGAAGAAGAACGGACCAACGTGTCCCCGCGATCTTTCCGACCACTTTATCATCCTTCCTCCGATCCGCATTGCTTCGCCAGCTGTCGCGCAGAATGCGTTGAAATCTACGGCAATCTGTTGCAATCTACAGCAATTTGCGCGCAAACCAAAAGGAGGCGGAGTCTCGTCCAATCGCTCGATGCACCGAGTGGCACGTAACCACAGCTTCAAGACCCAGCGAAGCTCCATAAAACAGAGAATCTGTTTTCTCTTGATCGTGAACTTGGCGAAACAGCTTCGTGGGCGGTCCGATACCGCGATATGGGAGGAGCAAAGAACCGCCGAAGAGCTACTCCAACCACCCACAATATTGTATCGCGTGGAAAGAGACTGATACAATCGTCGCCGATACAATTGTGCATTTTCCGCGAGGATTTCGTCGAAGTGTCCCCATCGGCGCGCCGTCATTGGAGCGCCGTTTCGTAGAGGATGCCTAGAAGAGGGGCACGCCGCGCATTCCCTCTGCCCACGTCCTCGGATACCGTATTACGTGCGTAATACCTAATGGACGTTTACGACATTAAAGGTGGCACACGAAGTGGGCTAATACGAGGTGCCATTTAGTCAGTTAAAGGTCTTTGAAGCCACGTCGTATCGGTGCTCCTCCGGTTCACGCGGCAAATACATAATTTTATTGTTGTATCAGGCGGCTGCTATTCCCAGCAACCTCCATTCGCCGATGTCTCCGATATTTCAATTTTCATTAGAGCCTGACAAGCCTCCTTCGACCCGAGGTCGGGATCCAGTCATCCCGGTAGTCGTCTCTCTCCCTCTCTCTCTCTTCCTCTTTCTTCTTGCTGCGTTTTGCCTGGAAGCATTAAATGCTCCGATCCATTATCGTCTATTGTTCAAACACGATCGCGGAGGAATAAACTCGACGATTAATGAGGCAAACGTTTCCAACGCCTTTGGAGACACTGCTGCGTCGCGATCCCAAGCTGCGAAGCGGTCTTTGTGCTAGCTCGAAGGTCTTTGAAATTATTTTCCGAGTCCGCCTCAAGGACTCTCTGGGCGCGAGAGATTCCAGCCGCTGCTCGATATCAGCCGTGGAAGTGTCACCGTGATAACCGCACCGCGGATCGCAGCTGCTGGTATTTTAACTCTTCTGCGTTCTAAACGTCCCGGTAAACTTCGTGTTGCTCGAACATATTTCGATAAGAATAAAACTTGAAAACCAGTGAAAAATTAGCGTCGCCCACGCGTGACCGACGCGTGGCATTGAACGCGTTTGAGCGCACGCTGGTCTGAGGCCAGACGCAAGAAAGTCCGGGCGGTTATCGGCGAGAATCAGCGGCTCGGCCACGGTGACACGACTAATTACCTGGTCGGCTGATTGACGCGCGAGGACGTGACGAGAGTTTCCTCGCCGCGACGTGCGCGTCACGGCGGAGATAACGCGTTTATACAAAATTGAATTGAAACGTGCAAACCGGAGGAGTTTCGCGAAATTGTAATTGTATTTCCGGATCTCCGCCGCGTCCTGCATCGTACGCAAACGCGAGACGATTCCTCCTCGTTTCTGACCCCATTCCGCCGGAGAGGAATCGCACGCGTGCAGATCCGCGGCCGTCAGGAATGCGCTGAAGAACAAAGGGCGCAGCTGCCGCTGGCCTGACCGGCGTTAACTCGATTCTCAGCGAATCGAACGGATTGATTGAATCACCGGAGGCCACTCGGCCTCTTATCGGGAGCAATCTCGATAAGTGCGCTCGCGGGGGATTCCTAGGATCGGCATTTTTCGGTGTTGGGACTGCCGAGAGTCGCCGAGACGGAACCGGTGTCGCGAACGTACCTGGACCATGCAGTCGCGATGTCACCGTCGAGATAACGCCGAGTTACGAACGGCAATTTGTCCGACAATGTTGCTGCCTTCGGTCTCAGTCTATTTCGACCAGAATTCGCTGACGGTTTATCCGATTTGGCTTTGGAGTTGCTCCCGACTGACTTTTTGGCAGCTGATTGGCACCTGTAATTAGTTGCAGACATTGAGGAAGAATCTCGTTCCGCGGGTGGTCCTTCGAGACATGAAACGAGAAGGAACGCTTCAGGATTGGTTGACGTAATTTGACGGAGCTTGAACGGAAGCTTTGTCTTGCCTTGTCAAGATCCCTTTGATTTTCCTCGTTTGCAGCGTAGTATGCTCGGCGCAGACAAGTATAGAATAGGCAAAATTTAGATATTTTTATCTAAAACCGAGGTCGCATCGCGTGCGAAAACGACCGGGCTTCAAATTCCATCGGCCTCGATGAAACGCGCGCGCTCGTTCGTCGCGCGAGCGTAAAATGAAAATTGGCCGCGGAGTCCCAATTTAAAAATTCTAAATTCAGGTTCAAGTGGCCGAGAGCACCCCATAAAAGTTAAATCGCGATAACGGCCGAAGGTCCCGCGTGCTGGTTAATTGCTGGTGCTACGGTCGGTTTCCCACAACGAGGATCGTTTTGTTTGTTCGATCGGTTAACGGGAGTGAACAATACTCGCGCGAATTAGTTAGGAATTGCGCAGCGGCCGAGCGATTATGCGGCGCGAACGCGGGACAAAGAGGCCGCTGGACGACAGGCCGGAAACGGGTCTCGTCTGAACTTCGCCATCCGGCTTTGTTCTCCGGCTGGCTAACGAGCCAGTTGGTGCGAAGCGTAACAACATCGGCGCGGCGCGGCGCTTCGCGTCGACCTTGAAGCGGCGCGAGGCGTTGCGCAACGCGATCCACTATGAAACGCAGAAGATCGAGCCTCCGTTGCGGATTTATCCGAACCCGATGCACCGCGTCGTCTCGCGCTGCGTCGCGTCTCGCCGATATTCTTAGATCGGATCACGGGTTGACCCCACGCTAACAATAATAGAGCGGATCCGGATTATTTACCCATCACCTGGAGTCTGCCGCTTCCTGGACCCGGTGTTCCGCGAAACGATTATTTTCCGCCCTGCGCTTTGAGATGCTTTACAAGAACTTGGACCAATCGGAGATCCAACATTCTAGGTTTTAGGTTCTAGATTCTGAATCCCAGATTTTGGGATTCAACAAACACTATCCCTTTCTGACTTACCGTATCAGCATCGTTAGAATCAAATTAGTTCACTGCTCATCGTCTCGGAGCTTCTTCGAGTCGGTGAATTGCCTTCGCAATCTAGAGACTCGTAGAACTTCTTAGATTCCTATTAGCTTCGCCTCCAAACAGAATCGACTCGCGCGAACTTTGTTCTCGAAGTCTTCTGCGAATTTCCATGGCCAGCTGGCCTTAGCAGTCTCTGCTGCTTAACGAACAAAGAATCGCGTCTCCTCGAAATCGGCGGAGAGTGAAAATTTGCAGAAAAGTGTCCGGATTAATTTCCAGCTCGTGTTTTTCGGCGAGTGGTGCCGCCGAGCCGAGGATGCTCCCCGAATAGCGTTCGATTCCAGGGAAAAGTGTGTCACCGTCCACCGTGGATGAGAATATTCCCCCGTTGGCCGGCTCGTTCCCGTTCCCGTTCCCGTCCCGCCGGCGATTGTGAAACATTATTTACGGCCTTGTCGGAGCAGACGTACGCTGGCGGTGGGTTGTAGGTGTACGGAGCACCGGCGCGGCGCGGCGCGGCGCAACGACAACGGTAAAACCGCAACGATCGGGCCCGGGGCGTTCATTGTTGCAGCAACAATGCTTTGTGATCGGGCGCGTGTCCTTGCACCGGGTGACCCGTGACCAACCTAAAGAAGAAAGTGCCACGGGAGATCCACCGCGCGAGCGGATTCGCCACGGGAGGCGTAAGCCTTAATCACAAGCTTTTCAGCCACCCACCGCAGCCTAATTAGCGGAGGTTTCGGCCCGATAATAACGTCATTGTCACCGGGTCGCGTGGGCGCCGGGTTTTCCAGGGGGGTTCCTTCTCGCTTCCCTCGAATGAACGTCGAGCCGGGAGACGTCGCGACGACGACCCGCGACGTTTCGTTAATTAACGTACGCGCGCCTCTGCCGGACCGTGAATCAGCGAGGACGTGTCGAATAAGAGAAGTAAACATACGTGATTTAATGGTATTAACCCCAATCACGAGCTTTCATACGCGCCCACCACGACCTAATTATGACCGTCAACGAGAGAGTGATACGTGCTTGAATTCTCGATTCATTAATCACTGGATCGGCAGCCCGAATTGATCCTCCGTCCGGTACGCGTATTCCTCGTTTAGGGCTGAGTCTTTTTAAACCCTTTGCCCAATAACATTCTACCAAATCCTCTGTTTGACATAGGAAGTTATTAATAACAAAGTCGTCTAGTTAGTCGACGCAGGTGTGAATTAAATCGTAGTACAAGTAGTGCAAGAGATTACGGAAAATATCCGCGAAATTCGCAATCCTCAAGATTTAAAACCTGCAAGCTGGAAAGCTTGGTCCAACGAAGCTTCGTTCAGGCTTCGCGATGAGAGGCGAATGAAATGAAACGGAGGATACATTTATTAACCAGAAGCCGATTGATTTGCGTATGAAAGGGAACCGACGACGTCGTCTTTCCGTTCCGTGGGCCTCGAGACGTGCCATCGGACGAGCCAGTGGCCACGTTCCCCGGTGTCTCCGGCACGTTGTTGTTTGCCTAGCAATTAGAGCGCGTTCTAGGAACACGAAATTGATGGCTGGCCTCGATTTCGACGGGCGTAAGCTCGCTGAAAGTGGTCGGTCACGTTGTTGCCATAATTTCTGATCTCCCTCAATTGATGCGCGGCCGCGTCGCTCCGCGGCCACGTCGAAAAGCCCCAACCCGGCCACCGTGTGCTTGAACCGTCGAAAATCGCGGGATCCGTGGAACGGTGTCGCGGCTCGGAGCGCCGCCAGAATGGAATTCCTATTCGCCGGCTGTTTTATGGCGTTTACACCATAAATAATCCCCCGTCGCACGGTCGTCGAAGTAACGAGACGCGCCGGCTATTAATAATAGTCCGATTCCCGGGGAGATTTACGGAGCTGCCAGTGATTTATTTTACGGATGTCTTGTTTCGCCACTTACCGTCGCGCCTCCTTTCGCTACATTTGATAAGTCGCGGGGCCCTTTCGCCCGGCCGCTCGTCGACGTCGCAGCCTGAGGCTCTGTCGGCGGAATATACTCGCGCTTCCGGGAAAAATACTTGATCCGACTTCGAGGATCCTGTTTGAAGGCGGTTTGCTTGCATTGCCGCGGTATTTTCCACGTGCCAAATGTAAATCGCCGGTGATTTATCCGGCCGCGATCGTGGGTCAACGATTCCCAAAAGGGGAACGTGAAACGTTCATGGATGACCTGAGGTCATCGGAGTTCGTGTCGCGAGCTTGGTCTATTAAGCAGATCATTTTAGACCGATGCGAAATAGTTATCAGAGTCTCCTCAATCCTTTGGAACATTGTCCTCAATTTTATCTCAAGAGACTTCGTGCTACGAATCCTCGTTGGTCTCGCTCGTTAAAAAAATTATTCGAGCTTTCGAGGGCCGGTTTAAGTCGAGCCGAAAATGGACGATTCGGCAATTTTCAAACTCACGGCTACTTTGAAGATGGGTTTGCCCGAGCTACCTGGCTGACGCGCTCGCAGATTAGCTCCGAGGCCCCGCGGTTTCGACGGCTGGGCACTCCGGCAGAGAAAAAATAATCAACGGCAGCGAGATTCGGCCGGCCGGCCATTAAAAGTCCGAGCCGCGCGCTCCTCGGGCTCCTCGCGCTTGTTTGTAACAATTAAGACACGTTCGCGCATAAATATCAGCCGCTTCCGTCAGCCGAAACACCGACGTTTACGACAGGAATGTTTATGCTGGATATAAAGCTTGTACCGTTGCGGCCCACCAACCGGTCGGCCGCTCTTTCCTTCTTCGCTCTCGCCCCTTCGCCGTCCAGGTTCCCCGCTCGGGAAAACTTGCGTTCCCGCGAGGAAAAGGGGGCCCCACCTCTATCGAAACGTCTCCCGTTGAATTACGATTCCCTCTTCAAATCTTTCGTCCCCATTGTCCCGAAAAGATTCGACCTATCCGGGCCAATATCGGGGATCTTTACCATCTATTGTATCTTTAATTCATCGGGTTCCAAGAAACGAGACATTCTATTTGGCTCTCCCGCCTCTTTCAAATGATGCGGAAAATTTTAATGATTCTATGGTCGCTATTTAACGCGTCGGACAGCTCTCGCAACGAACGGTGATTTATTGGGTTGCTGGTTTTCGTAATAGTTGGATAACTGTGTACTACTTGGGCCGTGGAAATAAATGGGATTCGTGAATTCGGAAATAAA
The DNA here is from genome assembly GCF_028453695.1 of Augochlora pura. NCBI lineage: Eukaryota > Metazoa > Arthropoda > Insecta > Hymenoptera > Halictidae > Augochlora > Augochlora pura. The sequence continues at coordinate 983,734 of NC_135779.1, forward strand.
TAATAGAGTCCGTAAATAATCATCGGGAGTCGTAAATGAATACGCAACAGAAGCTGCTGTAATAATTATTAGACAAAGGAGGCGCGAATAATCGTTGGCAAGGAACGAGGCGGGCGTTAACGCGAACAATTCTATTTCACGCGAACGATTTCGGAGCCGGGAGAGGCAAGGAACGAGTCGAAAACCCGACGGAACAGCCGTTGGAAGTCGTAGGAGTTGGACGATCAACGGTGGTGGAGTTTTCGTAAACAATGATTCATGTGTCCCAGACGCACAGAGTGTTCTTTCACGGTGCGTGTTGGCGCGCGAGCGCGCGCGCGTCTCACGGCGATCTGTAAATAATTTATTAATGTTGATTCACGCGACGGGTCGAACTGGCTCGCGTTCGCGGAGAGCTCTCGGCCGGATTTCCATTGAAATGCTAATAAATTAGCCGAGCTGCGCGGGCGCCACGCCTCGCAGTATCATCCTGAGAAACCGAACGAGTATCCACTCCACTCGCTTGTGGGAACTCCGCGACGATCGCCGTGACCCAATACATACTCGATCTCCTTCGCCGAACGATCCTTCTTCCGCGAAAATCTTCCGCGAACGTTTAAGAAACTTCGGAACTTCTTCGAGCTGCGGTCAGTTTTATGGAAAAGTGTCGGGGAGAGAGCGATTTGGAGCTGTTCCAACGCCGAGTTTTATGGCCGCTTTTATTCCTGCTCTTATTCCTATATTATTTTATGTCCGCTGGAATTCCGGTGACTGCGGTGTCACTGGCTAATCACAACCACAGACCGAGGTACTGGTAATGTTACTAGTTTTATAATAACCAATAAATCAAGTTCTGTAAAATACGAAAACATTGTCCACTTTTTCACGAAGTTGTTGGCCAAGCCAGTTTGCTTTTTGGCGAGGAAGAAAGAGAGGGAGAGGCAGTGTCAGGGCCATGCAGGGCAAGATGGCGGGCTGACCTTATGCACACCTTGGCATCCCCTTCTATTCTGATGGCCCGAGCGGCGACGTAACGAGTTGTAACTTGTAACAGGCTCCGACAATCGTGCACACGCGCCGATGAAACGTGGTGGGTGTTGGTATGCGTCTCCTACGCCTCGACGGGAATTGATGTTTCCGACGATTACGCTTAAACACCCTTCTTCGTCGCTCGAAGACGGAAATCACCTTACTGGTCGGCTTCTGTCAGTGGGTCGCTGGGACGGCTTCAACACCAAACCGAGCACTAAAACTCTAAGGTGAAGCGACCGAACTTTTTCATTGCTTTCCATCGATCTCCGAATTATCTAAATATGGACCGTATTCTAGAAAATGGCAGAGCCCTTTGCCAAGGTTTAAAATAACTAACGACGCAACAGCTTCGACAGCTCGGCATCGATACCACGAAGACGGGATGCCAGAAGTTCGAGAAGCAAACCGGGAAATAATGTAACGATTTCGGAAATCCTCGGAAAGGGTTAACAGAGACAGATCCGAAGAACATTCGCTCCAAGAACGTCTATGTTCCCGGAACCGAAAATAGCCGGGAGTTGGTGGAATCGAAATTCCTGGGGACACTTCGGCGGCGACCCACGCGACACGGTATTTATAAAGTCCGAAAGTATTCGATCGGAAGAGCGTCGCGTCGCGTCGCGTCGCGTCGCGCTCGATGCGGAAAGGTGTCAGGATCGAGGTGGTCTCGATCGGCAGTCGGATCCGTCGCGATCGAATATTCATGAGCACGAAATACGGCGGTCGGATGACAAATAGGCAACTAATTTCACGGCGCATACCGAAGCCCACACTGGGCACTTGCATCCTCTCGCCTCGCCTCGGCTGGCGACTCGCTCGCGACTCGCTCGCTTATCAATGCTACTTGAATCCGGCCGAAAGGCGAAGAAGAATCGATAGCCTGCGGTGAGACCGGCTCGCGCGCGTGGGCGCCGACAAACATTTATTTTCATCTAATGCGCGGGTCCGCCGTTTTTCCGTCTCCGCTATCCGAACCGGGAGACAAGTCTTAAAGGTCAGAAGCATTAATTCCGGTTGTCGGGTCGTTAGTCATAATTAGACCTTGGATCGTCGCGCGGAATCAATTTTTCACGCTTGATCTTCTGGAGATTCGCGCGACGGAACAATTATTTCAATCAACCAGGATACATCGCCAAAGAGAAATCGAAAAATATGTTCACTCTAGTTAACACGCTACTTCTTCGCAACCCGATCGTTAGGCGTAACAATTTCTTTGCGATCGATGGAAAAGACATCGCGATAATTGCCCGACGCACTTCCAAGGAACTTCGAGATTGCTTTGTAATGCGGTTTCGCAGGCTGATAGCGCGAGCGTTTAGACTGCGATTTGTCGGCGCTGAACAGGGACGAGAGGATAATTAATATCAACCGGTGAACGTCCACCTGAGAGAGAAAGAGAGAGAGAGAGAGAGACAAATTACTTCCGCAGAGTGCGTAGATCGGCGCCAGGATCGAAGGCATCGATCTCGGCCGAGAGATTAGCCGGCGCTGAACGGAGCAGCGACAATGGGAGACGTGGGAATCGGAGAGAGCTTCAGAGAATAATAGCTGGAGCAACGTTCAAGGGTGAGAACGCGCAGGTGATAATCGTTTCGAAAAAATATATGTCCAGTTGACAAGGTGACAACAGAGCCATGCCCACTCGAGGCAATTTCTAGAAGAACTGCGGACGTTGCGCTCTTCGAACCTACGTGGATCCTTAGATCACGAGATTTGGGTTAAATATGAGAACCGCTTCGTTAGTAGAATTGCCGCTACAGTAGAATTCAGAATGTGACCTGATCACGCTAGAGAGCGCTTTTCCGGTTTCCTATAGGTCGAGTGCCACTCGGCCACGCCTCTCCCGCACGCTCCTCCTACCAATGTAAAACGCTTATTATACATGCCTGCTCGAAATTCTGCACTAATTATCCGATGAATGGACTCTCAGACGTTAGGATAGACTGGAGGAGAATAAAAATCGAGGTCCGAGGATCGCGACGATCTTGGAAGCACGGAGAACGATTCCATTGAGGAGCCGAATCGTTGGCACGGCCGCGCGCAACCAGCCGCTTCCGCGTAACGAAGCTGGGACTTTCCTCGTTTCTCCGAGCGGGTGCAGCGAATCGTGTCAGGCGTGCATCGCACGATAATCGCGGCCAGTGAGTCATCCGCGCTTTCGATTAGGCTCTCCGCCCTGCTGCGGCCCGCCGCGAGGCGAGGCGAGGCGACGCGTCGCTCCACGATTATTAATGCGATCCTCGCTCGCGAAAAGCCGCGAGCCAGCCCCCGCGGACTTTGTTTCCCACGACAATCTTGGAAAGTTGTCTACCGTCTGCGATACATTTACATTCAATTAGGGGAGGGGGTCGGAGCCCGGCATCTCAGATTACGATAATCCAGGGCCAAAGATCAACTGGCTCGTGTCGCTGAACGAGCATGAAAGTGCTCGCAGTCGGCGCGATCTCACCTCAAACAATGGAACATAGATCTCAGCTTCATCCGGCTTAGACGCGTCCTTTTTCAGCGTTCTGCAACGTATTAATCGGTGAAATTAAGAGAGCGCGAGGCGACGTCTCGCTGCACAGATTAATTTGCTCGAAAATAAATCATGTCAATCGAGGTATTTATAATCGACGATACGCTCTTCTATTTCTTTATCGTTATCGTGTAATCTCCGCACGATCTCGCCGCGGGGCGTAGTCCGTGAAAGTAGGCGGAGCCAGTCTCCAGCCAATCGGGCAACCTTTCGATCGTCGTCTGACCTCTCTACCGTCCCGCGGGCCTGTCCAGAACCGCGCAGATACGAGGAACGACGCTAGACAGCACGTGCGAACTAATCTACGCGGTCCTAATTCGGTCAGCCTCGACTCGTCAAACCGTGCCACACCAATTCAGCTCGGCGCTGACAAAATCTGGAGTTCGAGGGTCAACGGAGATTTCCAGGAACGCCGGGCACCTCCTGGAAACTGAAAACGAAGACAGATTAGGAAAATTAGGTCGGCGGAGTTCGCGATTCCTCGAAACCAGTCGGCTCGACGCCGGTCGCGGCGCAGAAGATCCTCGGGATCCCTCGATCCGGACGACGATTGCGATCATCGAAATCTCGAGGTGATTCAGGTTAATTGCGATCGCTCGGAGGAAATCCTGAGTGAAAACGATCCCAAAGAAGACGATCTCCATCGGATTTTCCAAACGCGTGATCGGCTCCCGCTATCGCCGGACAATAGATCGGTTCTCCGTCTGCCGTCGATCCGACGGTCTGCGATTCATCCGGGACGAACGTTGCCGGGGATCAACAATGTTTACGAGAGGCGAAGTTGCGCGTGCAGCTTCTTTGAAGTGTTCTGAAGTGCTGCAGAGTAATGGTAGCACTCGGAGGCGTTATATTTAGGCGCAGAATGCCGGGATTCCGTCGTATGCAACGCGGCGTCTGCACGGCCGATGCGTGTTGTACTTCTGAAACCATTTTCGGCTTTGGTGAAGCGTCAGAATTTTTGGACCTTCCGAACTGCGACATAAGTCCTTCGCGGTCGCTGCTTGTAAATTCTTCGAAATGCACAATCCTTGCCAAAACGTATTGTATCGCTGAGATACGACGGCGTGGATGAGCGACGATAAACCTATTTGGCAACTGTCTGACAAGGATTTTCATAATGATCATGACCTGCTATAATTTGATAAACATTATAGGAGCGTATTAAATAAATTTCCCTGGAGCTTGTTGCAACGTTCGTGGGCCCAATTTTTACAGGGGCCCGAGAACGGGTTCCAAGTGGAGAGAGAAAGGGGCAATTAATATGTAACAATATAATAGCGAAAGTACCGAAGGGTTTAGGACGTGGCCGGAGTAATTACGACAGGCGTTTCGTTGGCCAGCACAATGCCACGGGCACCTCCGTCGCTGTAATTAACCGGCGCGGCGTAATTCATCCGGTCGCGTAAGAAGAATAACGAGCGACGGCATCTCGGCGAACAGAATGCCGCTCCTCCGGCTGATTAATTCGTTAGTTAAATCCTTGCGGGGGTTCGGTCGCCTGCGGACAAAAGGATGATGGATTCGTGTCAGGTGCTCGGAAGAGGGGCTTGATAAACTACCGTTTAAGTCCTTCCGAAAACGAAAATAGCCCCTTGTCTTCGTGCCCCTTTCATTCTTCTCCAGAACCTTGAACTCGGTCACGAGAGTGACCTGTATCTGGTCAACGAGAATTCCTAGAATTCGTATTGTAACAAAAAAATTGTATCGAACCTCTTACTATATACAACACAGTGATATGTTTCAATGTTATGTAAAAATAATGACAAAATAAATAAATAGCTTGGATAGGGCGCAGAGAATCGTTTGAAATTGTTCTGGATATTCTGGGCTGCCGGCGACAATTCCCGGTCCAGATCGGAAGAATTCCGACGACGATGGTTCCACGGCCTCGGCGAGCCATTCTCACAGGTGTGTACGAACAGGTCCGCTTTGGTAGTTCTCGGAACAGAGCTTGTTCCACTTACGATCGGCATTGCGACGCGCTTGCCAGGAAACTCTTGGTCCCGGCGTCGTCGCCGCATCCGAGGATCTCTTATGCAGGCGGCGTTAAAAGTTTGTCGACACACGGAAGATCGACGGATTTGGTTGTCGCTGCCACGGTGGACTCGTCGACACGCCAGATCAAAAGATATCTCGTCACGCTCGACGTCGCCGAGCGAAGGCGCTACATGCCATTGCTTTCGGCTCGAAGTCGGGCGCGCGCTTTGCATCGTAGGATCCAAGTAAAAATAGATTAACAACGCTGGTCGATCATTTTAGAAAATAGGTTGAAAACAGCGACGGATCGCTTCGGAAACTTGTCGGTACACGCGAACCGTGGATTGGCTAATATGCTCAACTGTAATTTTCTGGAAAATCGAATGAAATTCTTTGACAATTCATTCGCATTCGACGCATCGTCTGTTCAACCGCGTCAAATCCGCAAATCATAGTTTCGCAAATATTTGTCGCAACAACATTCTTGCTTCTTTCGCGTAACTCGAGAGGCGTTTCGCGCGGAGCGGAAAAGGATACGCGGGAGCCGTGTCGAAACGAACCATGGTTTCGGAATCGGAGAGCAGCCGAGACGAAAGTCCTCGGTTCCCGATGATTTTTCTGTCCGGGCGTCGCGTTTCCCAGGGACTCGTCAGCGGGATGATAAATGCGGAGGCTAGCGGCTGCGCCTTCCTCCGTCGCGGCTTAACGACATTAATAATGAATCACGCCGCGATTTTGCTAGCTTTTACGATCGCGAGCCGTCCGCCGGTGGGCGGTCGCCGAAGGTCTCCGCGGCCGGCACACACTGGCGGTGTGTCGCGCGAGACCGATTCGCGCCGATTTTTCCCGCCGCGGACGGATTTAATATCCGCCGAGCTTCCACCGGGCTGACGTTAATTGCCGCCGGCCGACAAAGTGGCTCCGCGACCGTCGCGGGATCGCGATCGGATCTACGATCCTGTCCCTCCGTCTCTATATACGTGTCCAGCTGCTTCGGAAATAAGCGCGTTTCAGTTTCGTATTTTACGGATTTTTTTTAATACAAAAGACACAAAGTCGCGCAAGATGAAAGTGTTGCAGTTGCTGAAACTATTTTGGATTTATGCTTAAAATGGCTGAGTGTAAAGGGTTAATTGACAGTTTATCCGTATCACGACAGACGCGGTGAGAACCGTCCGAACAGGGGAAGAAATATGTTCGGCGTTGCGTCCGCTCGACGATGAGGACGCTTAGTCGGGTAGCTATAAAGACAAATAGTGGCGAAACGAGCCCAACGAGACCTAATGACGCGTATTTGCATCGGTCATTAGGACGGCCGCGAGACTCGCGTTCCCCGCGGAGGTAATTCCGACGCGCGCGTTGCCCGACGCCCGACGCCCGTCGGCTCGACGACAAAAGGAGACGCGCCGGCCGAGTGAAACGCTTATCGCGGCTCGTGAAAGCCCAAGTTTTCTTACGCAACCGCTTCTGGCTGGCATTCTTTTTTCGACGGGTCAGCACTGTCCCCGTTCGCGAAACCCCGCTGGAAACACCGACAGAGACTCTCCTCCGTCGCTTCTGATAAAACCGGTCATTAATCTTCGCCGAGAAACGGACGCGACGAACCGTTTCCAGCTAACAAAATTTATCACGTTCGCGTTGCCTCGGTCCACTGATTTCAAATTTTCATGCTATCCCGTATGCGAGGCCGCACGCGTCATACTTCGATGACTTATTTTTTAAATTGAAGCTCGAAATTTCTACTTTATGATCGTATTTGTCAATTTTAAATTTGACGAACCCACATAGCTGCAACCATTTAAACATGGAGCTATACTTATCATACTATAAAAAGATCAATCCAAGAGACAATGCTAAACCGACTAGAATTTGTTAGAAAATGACAATTTAACAGCAGATCAAGGATCTCGTCACTGTCACTATTCTAGCCCCGGCGAGTCAAAGGAGAGTACGCGGCGCGTACGCGACGTGCATACGTTTCCAGGACTACCCCGTCGCGAGTAGAGCGTCGAACGAGTCAATGAGTCACCTGGTTAATAATCGCTAACGAGGATTGACAGTGATTCGTCCCCAATTACGCGAGGGGCGAGGCATCCGCGAACTCCGTCTCGCAAGCATTCGAACGAAATGTCGGAGCGCGCCGCGGCGGGTGTCGGGGTCGTTCCGGATCAAGTGTTAACGAATCCGCACGCGGGATAATTAGGATGTCGCCTAGACTCCAGACCGTCGTTTATTTTCGTCGGCGTCGCCGGCTAGAAAGCGGCGGAGGAAGGGAGTAGAATGGGGTGGAGATTTTATGGTGGCCGATAACGGTGGTGTGGCGCGGGTTTCAATCGTCGGGATCGTCGAGCCTAATCTTGACTAGCCGGTGATTGCTGTTTATGGTCGCGGGCGAATTAAGTCGCGCCACCGCCGCGAAAACTTCTTCAGTTTAATTAAGGTCGCCGCGCGTGGCCGCGTCTTTCCGCGATGAGATAATTACGGCGCTTCGTTTGCTGCGGTAATTATTATTGCACTGCTGGTCTTTAAGCGCTCGCAGCGTTCCCGTGACAAACGCCGCTTTAACCGCGTTATTGTTTAGCGAATTAATCCTTTAAGATTCGCTTAAAGAGTACGGTGTAATCGTTACTAAACAATCGAGAACAGTGTACGTTCGTTCCTGGAATCTTTTGTTCGCGGTGTTTCCTTTAGCATCGTCGCGATTGGCGATCTACCGGAAACAATGGCTCGATGAGGGAAGTCCAATATCTTACAGGCAGTTAAATTCCTAGACCTCAAAGATGTGTCCTTGCATAAAAATACGCAAGCGTGTTTCCACCAACGCTTTTTAATGAGCCGTGCAACCGCAAAGTCGCGAGTTTTCACATCCGAGATGATGTCACTTAAACGTCTGATCATTAATGCTTCTTTATCAGTACCAGCATTTGAAATCTCATAATTTTCTCCAATCTGTGTAATTTGTCTTTTCGCTGATTTCTCCACTGGATGGGTGAATCCTCTACGCTACAGTTCAATGAACGCGTAAACTGAAATTTGTTGCAACCGACGACGTTTTTCCTCGCGGCCGCAGACTGAATCGCGACGTGTCCTGCCGCGGCGCCGGCTTTGGACGTTGCTCGCGGTGCGGCGTATTTCCAGCGACGACGACGGATGCAAACGACGACGGCGACGGTGACGGTGGCTTAATGGCGCGAGATATATCTCCGCCGGCGCGAAAGGAGAGGCCGCGCGTTTCTCGCATCCTGCGGACGTGAGGAGGGTCTCCGCGAGCAAGGGAGATCGGGGCCGACGATAACGCGGCCGCGACGATTCCCGCTTGTCGTCGCGACGACGAACCTCCTCCCGTTTAGCCTTACGGCCCTAATTCGCGTCTAGCCGCGATAATTAGTCGGCGGGAAGATCGCCGGACGACCGGCGGCCTCTCTCGTTCTCACACTCGAATTTTCTCTATTTCGCCCTTTGACACCGCGAAGGACGCGCTCTCGTACACGCCCCCGTAGAATAATTTACAAGTGTGCGCGAAGGACGTGTATATGTGCGTCCAGATGTCTCGCCGCCGGGTCCCTTGCAATTAATCCTCCGCGACCTCTCTCTCTCTCTCTCTCTCTCCACGTCTTCTTCTGCCACGCGCAGCACAATCTGCGGAAAATGGCGAGCATGCTTTGTATATACTTCGACGAACAGGCCGAGCGGTAAATCTTTTCATAGAAGGCTTGCAAAGCAATCTCTCAAGGGTATCAGAATACTTTTTCCATTTATTCAGCTGGCGAAATTACGACGTTTTCACGGGGCTCTGTTTTGCACGCGATTCCCTCCTTTTCCATTGGATTCTCCTACGATTTGCGTCCAACATTTTATTATACACAATTTAATAAATGCTTAGATAGATCTAGAGTCTGGCAAGTTATCGATACCAAGATGACGTGAAAAAATTGTTTCGCCTCGGAGGACTGCCCCAATATCGAACGTCTTGCCAGTTATCCGCGTTTCACCAAGTTTTCCCCTGGGAAACCTGTGTCATCACTCCCACGCTCGCGAAACCGATGTCACCGATATCCGTAGAATTGCAAAACATTAGCTCGCAAAACTTGCAAAACAATTCCGCGTCTCAGTTCGTCGCGGTGCTCCATATTCACCCGAGAATCCAGAAATTCCTTGTACGGCGATGTCGTAACACGCCGTACGTGCGTGGTCTCCGATTTCGTTTCGATCAGCGGGCCGACCGATGAACTCGACGACGAACCCGTCAAACAATCGGTTTCTCCTCGCGCGAATTCCGCTCGGCTCTGATTCCTACGACTAAGCGGTTTTCTTTCCTCGTCGACTGTCGCGGATTAGATATATCGGAGGCGAACGACCGAACACGAAAAGTAGACATCTATATACTAGGGTGGCGCTGTGTAAACATTTGCCGAGCCGCGCTGTCCAGGTGAAAATGCGCGAACTGGTTGGTCGGTTTTGTTCGTAAGCTGTTTAACGAAATTATAAAATGGGCGAAATTTGGGTGGAAATTGAGTGATTTTGATTAACAATAACTCCGCGAAAAATCGTCGTAGGACAATGACTTTTTTTTGAAATTGAAGCTCGAAACTTCTACTTTAAGATAACCTATTTAGTTTTTAAGTTCGGTGCACTCTCACCACCGCAACTCTTCAAATATGCGGCCATATTAGTCACACTGAAGATGGCCAAGTCCGACGAAAATGCATGGACTAAAAGTAATAAATTAACAGGCTCGACTAACTAAATAAAAGCGATATTCGCACGCGGTTTATAATGAAGCTAACTTCGCGCCGATTAACCAGACAATTTCGTATCGAAGGATCGCGAAAGGTTAAAAATCCAAGCTGGCTCGAGCGGGCAGAAAAGAGCACACCGCCCTCCAGGCCGAGATCGAGTCCGAGGAAGAATGGGCGAACCTGTTGGAACGCAAGGGCCTGATCCTCGCGGACATCTATTCGGAATGGTGCGGTCCGTGCATAGCGATGGTAAGCACCCTGAAGAAGATCAAGCTGGAGCTCGGCTTGGACTCGATCAACTACGCGATCGTCAAGAACGACAACATCGAGGATTTGGAGAGGTACCACGAGAAGAGCGAGCCGGTTTGGATGTTCATCCAAGACGGGAAAATGGTGAACCTGATGTTCGGCGCGAACTGTCCGAATTTGAGGAAGCTGATCGTTCACGAGATTAAAAGGGTGCAGGCCGGCGAGCCGCCGGAAATGAGATTGAACGTCAGGGACAGGACGCCGATGGAGGAGGTTCTATGGCAGAAGGAGGAGGCGATTAGGTTCTCTAAAATAATTCAACGAATAATTAAATTTCAGATCGTTGCGCAGAATAAAAATTGCCTGCATCGAAGTCGACGCTATCCGCGGCGAACACGTGAGTCTCGTCGGCGAAGTTCACGAAACGATTTCGAGACGGGACTCACGTGTCGCGTGTACGTGCCGTTTACGCGCCCGTAGACACGTTCGCAAACTTGGTTTCACGCGCAACCGGCTCTGCGAATCGCGAAATCAAAGCCACATCGCTGTCCTTATTTTATACGCGATGAAGCGGCGCTCCTCGAATCTTTATATAGAAACAGCTGATCGGAGAGCAGCGACGCGCCGTTCGTTTTCTACGTTTTCAACTAGATTCCCTAATAAACAGTGACCCCCAAAAAGGGATGGAAACAGTCGATTAATTTAGAAAATTCAACCGAAACCAGGAAAGCGAAAGAGGATCGTCGGCGTGCCAAAGAGGAGGCCGAGAAGAAAGAGAAGTACGAAGCATTTTTGGCGCAGATGATGTTCGAGCTGTGCGAGGAGACCACACTGGTGTTCTACCCGTGGGTGTTCAGGGACGAGGAGGGTCGTTACAGGGACAAGTACGGCAGCCCTCCGTACAGCGACCTGACCACCGCCCTCTTCAAGCAGAACTTCGACATCCAGGAGGAGCAGCGGCTGCTCTTCACCGAGGAGATCCTCGAGAAGATGCTGGTCGAGAGCAACGTCGAGATGACGCAAGAGCTGATCGCAGGTGCGTCCTGGAATCTCCTACGACTTTCTCTTCCAATGCTTCCTCGATCATCGATTGTCTTCGATACCCGCGATTATGCGTGATCTATGCGGATACGGCCGGGTTAAGCGGAATCTGGAGCTGCCAGGTGCGACGATGCGTTCATCGAGTGGCACTCGTAATTCGTGTTGCACACCGTGCAGCGCTCTGGGTTACATTCCTGCGATCTGTAGTCAGTGGTCGTTAAGCGGCGATGAGAACATTATTGGTGGGGCTGTTCCCAAAGTACAGCGGAGCTCCGGTGATCGTTTGCGAATGGACCAAATTCTAGAGAGAGATGAATCTCTGTACAATTTTGTTGTTGCGGTGTCCGATAAATATGTTGGGTTGTGTAACGAGTCCGTTCGCGAACGTTTGTACGATGTCCAAAGCGGACAGTTCAGATGAATTTTGATGGATTTTAAAATACTTTCTCGTAGAGCTATTTCAATAAGATTTAGCTTAAAGGAAAGCTAGAAATGTCTACTTTGAGGCAAGGTAAATTGATAGTCAATTCGCCTAAAGGGCGAAAGCGCCTCGTTAATTGGCACAGCCCCGCGAGTACGTCAAACAAACTCTCGTTCTCAGGATTCACCGACGACAAGACCTTAGCCCTTCGCCTGAAGGGCAGACGACCCCACCCCGACTGGCCAGTCCCGTATCCGTACGACTGCCCTGACAGAGGAGCCCAGTGTCCCACCCGCGAGATCGATGACGTCGAGAATTACCTGTTCCACCTGCTGAACAGCAGCAAGCCTCTGGTCCACGAGTCCGTGGATCTGAACAACACCGAATCGTACATGAAGAGACACTTCTACGTCCACGAGCCCGATCCCGAAGATCCGGAGGACTTTCCGCGCGAGTATCCTGCTGTCTGGATACCTCCTCAGGTATCGATCATCCTGGAACAGTGTCGCTCTAACATAATCGAACCACGACCGCGATCTATATAGGCCAGGAGCAAAGTGAACGCGTTCATGACCCTCTTCGGCAATTACATGGAACGGGTGCATCCGTACGAGGAACCGTTGCCGCCGGTTCCGTACTGCGCCTTCAAGTTCGACGCCGACAAATTCGACGTCATCTACGACACCTGCACTCAGTTCCCCGACGCCATCAAATACTTCGGGGCGTACGAGTTTGACAAGCCGCCGTACGCCAGGCGGATCGCTTCGAACCCCGACGACTTTCAGAACAAGGTTCCGCGACTCGTTTCGCCCTCTTTGATCCGAGATTTTTCGAAATTAGGGCTGGAGAAAATCGACTTCTGATACAGTGAATAGAGTATAGATATTCTCATATAAGAGAGAAATTGATGAATTAATTTTTCTTCAGCACGGCAAATTCTCTGCATTTGTCCCTTTAACAATCGAAGAGAATTTACTGTTGTAATATATGGAAATTTCGAATATATCTCGCTATGTAATATAGCCATATTTGACTACCATTTCAGCAAAGATTTATTGGCCAATTTCTATATCACCTATTTATAATTTATTCACCATTTCAAAATTCGATTTTCCGGCCCGAATCCAAAGTTCCCTAATTCGAGTGCACCGTCCCTTATTGCACCGGCGATTTTCATCCGTCGATACACAGGTTCGATTCAAAACCGGTGGCGAGGTGTTCGTAGTGATCATTCAGAGGTTCTCGGACGACGTGTTCCTGTCGTTCGCCAGCATCGAGCCGTACTTCGTCACCGAGGTGGACGAAGAGGCGCAGGCGATGATAGACGAATACTTCCCCGAGGGAGTCGAGGACGTGCCGCCAGACACGTTCGCGGCCATCCAGGAGGAGGAGGACCAAGATTACGAGCACGAGGAAGAGGAGGAGGAGGAAGAGGAAGAGGACGTCGAAGAGGACCCCGAGGAGATCAATATAAGCTACAGTTTCCTGTGAAAGCACTGTCCTAGTGCTGCTATCGTGAAGCTGCATTTCTAGACCCTGGCAAGTACTCTCCTCCGAGATAAAGTTCGATAAACCTTCCAAAGAACGTTCTCCGAATGTTTTACGTTCACTGTAAGGCTTTGTTAAACGTGCCACTGAAAACCAGCACGATACAATGGTGCATCGAGGTAGATACCTGAGCAAAAACAGAGTCAATATAGTATAAAGGAGGACTGACCATGAGCAAATTTTCGGCGTAGCGCCTGGTACAGCGATAGCGTCACGGCGGACACACTGCTCGTACCGAAAGGGTTAAAATCAAGGAACATACCAATGCCATTATAGTTACAAAGTGCTGCAGTGCTTCGTTAATTTCTATGGCACCTGGTAAAGCTTCCAAAGAGCAACGAAACGATCTCTGTTACCTGTTGCGCGACTGTGGTAACGATGTCTGATAAAACGAAAGGAAACCGATAAAAAGAAAGTATTAACGAGGCGCTCCGCGATAGGGTTATCTAAGTCGTTCTTTGTATTCGACGACACTTCTATTTAGTCTGCGACTTCTTGCGCGTTCGCAGGATCGATCGGGAATTCCGAATAATTCCGCCTAAGCTTTCGACGCGGCGCGACGAGATTCCATTCTTCGCGCGTTTTGGCAGAGTCCGGGATCACACTTGCGCGCTCGCCGCCGCTGGCGAACGCGTTTGCGTAACTCTGGCAGAATTCCAGCCGGCGCACTAAAGGTTCTATTACGTACCTGCCGAGCTGCCAATTTTTTCACGCGACCGGCCAGCGAGCGAGACCTGCCAAGCCCCGCTTCAAAACAAAGCGCGCGCGAAGCAATCGACGCGCGGGTGCCTTCCGCTTCGCGACTCGTCGCGATCACCTGGTCCGCGACTCTTGGTCAAGGTCTCGTTAGCGGATCACCGTGGTTCCGGTAAAAAAGCGGCGGCCGCCTCCTTTCGCAACCGATCCTTCGGATAATTAGGTGTCGGCCGGCTAACGCATCGATCAAGGACATCCTTTCGAGATATTAGATCAACGGGGACCGTTCTAGATGCGAGACTCGGCTAATGGGGTTTTCTTGGAACTGCGCGACGCTTCGCAGAGAGTTTTTCTCCTTTTCTCATCAATCCTAGGCTTCTACAAGGCTGGAAATTATCATCGCGAATGGCTGCTCTTTATGGACATCTTTATTCTCGGGAATTGTCCGCGCCGCGAGCCCGATGCAGCTTCGCACGAAAAAATCCTACGACTATCGTCTGCCTTTATTTTCAAGCTCGAAGCCTCTGTTTTCGCGTCCTTGGCTCGTTTTTTCCATCAGAATTTTAAAAACGCGAACTTCGTCGTCTTTTCCACGCGTCCACGCGATGGCACCTTCCCTCTTGTTCCTTTTTATTAATTCAATCGCCTATGCTAAGATTAAAAAGATTTGTCTCGCCATTTTAATTATCATCGATTCGAAGATCGAAGTCTCACCTGCGAGACGAGCACCTGAACTTTGACCTTAAACCTACCAGGTTCTTCAAAATAACTGGCTGTAAATTTTTCCTCCTGAAAATATTTGAATTGTAAATACCATTTCACGAGAAACAATCAAATAAATTTCTAAATAGTAGAATACATTGTGATAAAAATAGCGAACCGTTTATATAAATGCAGCTTCGTCGATAAGTTTAGCATTAATAATTTGACTGCCACGACGTCCACTCGAGGTTTAACCTCTTAGGCACGACGCGCCACTATAGTGTTTTATTGATTATTAACACAACTGTTTTATTGATTATTAAAGAAAACAATTAAAGTGAAAATGTGTATACACAATATATATGAAGAAAAGAATATATGTAATAAAACAGTCTTGTATAATGAAATATTGCAATATCTATGGTCATGGCAGACTAATGCGACGGAAATAGCCATAAAGAGGAGGCTTTCCACTTGAAAATGGGCTTTGACCCATCTCTGTACGATCATCCTACACAAAATGGCGACTATTTGAATTTTCGGAGGGATTTCAGCCTGCTTCTGGACCGGGACGGGGAGGCATCGAGTCAAAGAAATGGTCATATCTCGGTCAAAAAAAATCGTACAGGGATGAACCTAAGCTCGTTTGAAAGCTATAACTATATGCAATCACGTAGTTTTAGTCCCGATTTAGAAAAAAATTTATCGATCCTCCCACGATTTTTCAAAGTTGAGCATTGTGATAAGTGGAGTACAGAGTCTTGTAAAATTAATTACCGAGAAATCTATGGTCGCGGTAGGCTAATGCCAAGAAAATAGCCATAAAGAGGAGGCTTTCCACTTGAAAGTGGGCTTTGACCCATCTCTGTACGATCATCCTACACAAAATGGCGACTATTTGAATTTTCGGAGGGATTTCAGCCTGCTTCTGGACCGGGACGGGGAGGCATCGAGTCAAAGAAATGGTCATAACTCGGTAAAAAAAAATCGTACGGGGATGAACCTATGCTCGTTTTAAAGCTATTGCTATATGCAGTCACGCAGTTTTAGTCTCGATATGAAAGGATAGATACTAGAACAGCTAGTCATTGGAAGAGAACAAGAAAAAGAATTAATTGCTGGATGGAACACCTCGGCGCCGAATCTCGTGTTCGGTCAATAGGCTGAAGCGTTTCTCTCCTCTCCTCTCTCTCCCTCCGTGTCTCCGTCTCTCTGTTTTTATTCCGGTAGCGCCGGAGGCGGTCAATTGCTTAAACGTCGGTAATTATTGCACAAGCGTTACATAAGTAAACAGTCGGAACGCGTCGGCCGAGGAGGGGCGAGGAGGAGGAGGAGGAGGAGGAGGAGGAGGTCGAAGGGGAGGGGTCAGGCGAAATAAAGGAGGTATGGAAAAAAAGGCGCAAATTACAGTTACAGGCAATTCACGTCCGTCGCCGCGCGCGTTTACCGGCCATTAACGATCGTTTCGTCTTCTTCTCTCTCTTTGTCCGCATGCGATTCCGCCGCGATTTCCGTCCACGCAACCCGATCACACGAGACCAATTTTCGCGGACGCGCGAAAATTACGCGAGACCCGTGGGCGGGAATGAGCAATCGCGATCGACGACCGCTCCGGGCGCTGGATCGGTTCCGCCGTCGATCGTCGATCTTGGATACTGAGGGAGCTCGTTCCTTGCCTCGTTTCACCGGCGATTCTGTTTACGCTAAACGGATTTACGCGCTCGCATAAGCGAGTTAGTTGAGTTTCCGAAAATATCGAGATTCAATGTGCAACTAAAATCGATCATCAAGATAAATATCACGCAATCGACTAGGACACTTCTAAATCTGCACAAAGATCGATAAACCTCGGCTAGTAATAAATTATCATAAAAATTAATTAGCGATCGTAGAAGGCGATGAATCATAGCAGAGACGCCATCGAGGTGGATGGATGCCAGTTGCGAGCACGAACCGCCACGCTCCCTCGCCGATCCTTTAGCGAAACGTAATTGAACGATTACGAGAATATATTTGGTGGGTCGAGTCACGGGTTCAGAGGCTCGACGGAGGGAACTGGCCGGCGCGTAAGAAAGCGGCTCGGCACAGCAGATAAATTTACCCGCGACTCGTTGTCGCCGTTCGCGCGCTTCTACCCTCGTTTCTTTTCCGCGTGGCCTGCGCGGTCGTTTTCTTTTCGCGTAGTCGCAAATAGGAGCTCGCGCGCGCGACGGCCCGCGTCCTCCGCGAGAAATTAATGGCGTCGCGTCGCGTGGCGTCGGGACGCGGCCGAACGCTGTCACCGACGCCCGCCGCCTCTGATTTAACCCCGCGGCTCGGCGCCGGATTTAAAAAGAGCTCCGCCGGCCCGGCCCGGAACAATTCCCCTGCGAATTTATCGTTTCGTCGCGTCGGCTCGACTCGGCTCGATTTGACTCGACTTTACTTGACGTGGCTTGGCCTGACTTGACTTGACTTGCCCCGATTCGACTTCACTTGGCTCGGCTTGACTTGACTTGACTTGACTCGACTTGATTTGACTTGGCTCGACTCAACTTGACTTGGCTCGACTCAGGTTGACTTGACTTGACTCGATTCGACTTGGCTTGACTTGATTCGACTTGACTTGACTCGACTCAATTCGATTCCACTCGATTCGCCTCGTCGGATCCTCGAAACATCGCGTAAATCGCAACAGTCGAGGTCCGCAGGCTTTCGAGAATCGTTTCCGCTCGGCTCTTTTTTCGCCGGAATTTCGAATCGGGGGGAGAAATTCGAGGGGAAGGCAGTTCGTCGTCGATCGTCTGTGATTCGGTTCGCCGCGAGCTCCATAAATTTGGACAGCTGGCTTGGCCGCTTTACTTGGAACGCGGGTTTTCCCGAGGCCCGTGACGCGGCGGTGTTCGACGAAAGCTGAAAGTCCTCCACTCTTTTGTCAGAAGGGCCGGTACTCTCTAATCGAGCTATCGGTGTTGAAATCTGTGGACCAGCGACACCGATACTCGATTGCCAGCACGACACTTCAACAATTGATATTTTAAGAGGTCGTCAGTTTTCGTTCTCGGAATCCTCGCAACTTCTCAACGACGCCGCATCGAGATATATACAATCGATCTCGTGAAACGTCAAACTCTCCTAGATATAGGGAGCAAAATTTAAAATATTTGTTGGCATCTGTCGGCATTAATAATAACCGAGGAAGTTAACGAGAGCAGAGTTACTCTGACTGTAGAGAAGAGCGGACGAAGATTATTTATCCTTATTTATGAACGATCTGTCGAATAATCTTGATTTATCGTAAAACTCCTCCTTGAATTACGAATTGCGCAACGGTGTCTATATTTACCATGACATCGTTACGTCGTTATTATTAGTGTATTATAACATCGTCATTATTGTAAAACCAACATCTCACGGGAGTCACATAAATCTCGATAAAACTCAACAATCGATGCTCGATGAAACCCGAAAATCGATGTTCGATGAATTGAAAATAAATCCCAGAAATTAACGAACAGTAAACAAATCTTACTGCACAAAATATGCGATACAATGTTCTCCGTTGCATTCAATAAGTGGAAACGCCGCCGGTGACAGATCGATTTTTAATTCCATCCGCGCGTGCACGGATTTGCATGTCGTTGACAAGAAGGCGGATCGGAAAGACGCGCCCGGCGCGTCGAAATTCAGGAAGCCGATCCGCCGTCACGGAGTTTCCCCATTGGCCGGGGTTCTGCATTAGCGTCGACCAGTTGTCACGGGAAATTATAGGCTTGCGAGCTTGAGCCGATCGCTGCGGAGAACCGACGGAACGAATCGCTGTGTTGGCTCGGTGACGGGTCCGCGTCGCAACCGTGTTTCCATTACGCGATTCGATGTAACGAGATGCGAATATTCATAGGCGAAACAGCTTTTTTGCCGCGAACGTTCTCGTATAAATTTTTGTAATCGGTGACCGCCCCGAGCTTTTGAACAACCAGCGTTTTTGCGACGTCCTACTTCCGGCAGAATCGTCGATATATATATCTTTCCTGATTGGTTCGAGAGAACAAATTAACCCTTTGCGTTAGGACTCCTTTTACGTTCCGTTGATTAGAATTAATTTGTTCTTAATATTTTCCTTAGTTGGACCAGATAATTTTTCTTTCTTGTATTGTCCTTATTTACTTCTGTTTTTAAATTTAGATAATAGAAAAATCCAGTTTGATTTCGATTTAAAAAACATTAATAATATTCATATTCAATGGAAATTTCGTGGATCTTTATCACGAATCTGACACGATATTATAGTGGAAAGGGTTAAATACGCAAGCGTATACCTCGGCGATCGACATTAATTTTCAAAATACTCTCACGCGATGCTTTTAATGCTCGGCCTTTCTACGCTTCGGCTGCGTTTCCAGGACACCTCGTTCCTTTTTTCCAGGGGAATCCCGATCCTCTCCGCGCCGCAAGACGTGCTAATTCGTCTAAAACGGCGTTCTAAAACGCTTCAATATTTGATTCTTAACACCTCTCTCTCTCCCCCGGCCTCGCGCCGCCTCGCTTTTTGGCACGTTGCGAGACGCGCGGAAGCATAAATTCGCGGCGTTTTCGGTATCAACATTTGGTTTACGCTTTATCTAGATTTATGCAATCACGTGCCCGCTTTAGCCTGTATTATTCCGCGATTTATGAATGGAGTATGCGACGCGATGAAAGACTGTCCGTCGGCAAGAAAACGTTGACGCGCAACGAGATTTAACTAATGTTGAATCGCCGACGTCGACGATCGCGTATAGAGAATATATTCTTATTCTTGGTCACGGCCGATTCAAAAGTTGTATCTCTAGAAATCGAGCACTTCTGCCAAGTATTATTCTCAGATAATGTTACTGTTCGGTCTTTAGCACTAAGTGTATACAATTCTAGTTGAAAACGGTACACGATTCTAGTCGAAAACGACAATTATGAAATCTTCCCAGCAGCCACTCGAGTTTTCAAAGATTGCAAAATCTATGGTCACGGCAGAATAATTCCACGAAGACAGCCATAAAGAGGAGGCTTTCCACTTGAAAATGGGCTTCGACCCATCTCTGTACGATCATTCTACACAAAATGGCGGCCATTTGAATTTTTGAAGGGATTTTAGCCCACTTCTGGTCCGGGTCGGGGAGGTATCGAGTCAAAGAAATGGCCATAACTTGGTTAAAAAAAATCGTACAGGGATGAACCTTGGCTCGTTTTAAAGCTATAACTATATGCTATCACGTAGCTTTAGTCCCGATTTAGAAAAAAATTTATCGATTCTCCCACGATTTTTTAAAGTTGACCTTTCTGAAAAGTAGAGTTCACAGTCTTGTAAAATCAATGACTGAGAAATCTCTGGTCACGGTAGACTAATGCCACATAGATAGTCATAAAGAGGAGGCTTACCACTTGAAAATGGGCTTTGAACCATCCCTCTACGACCATCCTGTACAAAATGACGTCCATTCGAATTTTCGATGGGTTTTCAGTCTACTTCTGAACCGGGTCCGAGAGGTATCAAGTCAAAGAATTGGTCATAACTCGGTCAAAAAAAATTGTACAGGGATGAACCTAAGCTCGTTTTAAAGCTATAACTATATGCAATCACGTAGTTTTAGTCCCGATTTAGAAAAAAATTTATCGATCCTTCCACGATTTTTGAAAGTTGACCAACAAACTGGTTGGCAACATCCTAGCATCAGTTGCCAGGAAAGTACCTTGTTAGTTGCAACTATAACACAGTACATAAACTAAATGGTGCAATGAACAAAAATACATTGTTGCACAAATTTTGTGCAGATTTTTCTAACTACTTCGATCAATATACTATCTAGTAATCTATACTTTTCTTGAAACCTTCGAGAAGCTCCTTTCTGTAACTACGTGCAACGACAAGGATTCCACGCAAAGTGCGTTGCATCCGATGCACCGATGCAGCAACTGCGGCGTCTAATCGCTAGGCAAGAGATGCCTATCATAACCCGAGATTTCGAATTGGAATTTTTTCAATTTCGATCTCGATCGTCGGCGGGGTTGGATCGCGGTCGACCCATTGGCCGATCGATCTCTTGATTCGCGAGTAGCCAGCCTCCCCGCCCCCTTCCCCAGACCCCCGGTCCGGTTTCGATCGAGCCCGATCCAATGATCGCGATCCTATCCCTTCTCGCGGTCTCGGCTCGGATCTAGCTAGACACAGCCCTCCGAGTTCGAAGGTCACGGCGACACTGCCGCGCCGGAAATCGGGACCGTTCGTATCTGCGCGCCGAGCCGGGATCGCGACTGGTCCCGCCGCTGATTGGCTGCCGTTCGCAGGAGTAGGGGCGTCTATAAAAGGAGGCGCGCGACCGGCCGCCGTCAGTGTTGCGCGTGCCTTCGCCGGCGGATCATTCGAATCGTTTTCTCGTCCCGGATCGATATATTCTTCTTTTCCGTTTCGTTCCGACTGCGAGTCGAAGCTCAGTGCGCGTCCAGTGTGTTGATATATATATATACGGTTCTTCGATTTCTGGATCTCGAAATCCGTGTCGATTACTTATCCTCGCGACGAGTATTCGGAGGATGTAAGTTGAGTCGCGGTAGGAAATTGGTTCTCTCGAGGCATCGAGGGTTGAAATATGTGAAGGCTAGAGTGGATCGAGGAATCGTGCGCGCGGTTTACGAGACAGATCGTACGCATTGCTCGGATGAGTGGATAGATCGTCGGATCCTGGCACGGAGCGAAGGGTCGCGTGCCGACCGAACACCACCACCACCACACACAGCTGGTTCTCGATTCTTGGGCCGATCGTACCTGGGAACACGCTTCCCGCTGCCATGACAATGGTCGTCAACAAGATCAACATGTCGTCGTACTCTGCGCCGCGACGCACCTTCTTCTCGGGACTGCACACCAAGGTAAATCGTCCAGTCGTATTCCAAACGTTTCGTCGAAATATCGATCGATATTTTTATTTGCAAATCTTAGAGAGCAATATATTATCAACGATATACATTTCAATTTCAATTTCAGTAATTTTCGAAGCGAATTCTCCGATCTGTTAAATATTTTTCTGAGATATTGAAGAGATATCTTCAATATATCAATTTATATTTCATTTTAAATTTATAAATCAATTTCAACGAGATTTTCATTAGACTCGTGAAAAAGAAAATGATGTCTTCTCTCTCTCTCTCTCTCTCTCTACTGGTTGATTGCAACGCTGTCGATCGAGTCGTTCCTCGACACGCGTTATTTCGTAACGAATTGCACGGACAATAATTACGACGACGACAATGCGTTTGCCATTATTCGATTTTCTGTCTCTGGTAATAACGATGATATATCGATGTCAGTGTTCATTAACACATTCGTATCGGGCTATTTTTCCTTAAATTTTCATAGAAATCGGGACATTTTGGCAATGTAAGAATATCTCTATTAATATCTATTTTTTAAGTTTTATTTTAATTATGAATATAAAATTGGATGTGAAAAATAATTCGGTTTTATTGATATCCAGTTTTTGGATGTTTTTATTGATATCTGCTTGGGAAAAGTGTATTGAAACAAATGGGGGAACATTTTGATTGAATCGATAGCTTTTGAAAAAAAATATGCAGTTTTCTATACTCGCTTAAAAATTCCGATATTTCATATGCACCAAGCTAATATCGTCGTCGTCGTGTCGTAAAGATATGCGTTCCGAACGAAAATAGTATCTGTCGCGGCAGGTAGGCTCGACGAGCATACCTCCGTCGGATTCTAAGCATTTTTAGAAAGCCGTGTGCACACGCATACCTGTCGAGTAATCGATCAGATAAAAAGGCACCACTCGGCATTACCGTAGAAACTGTATTAGCAATGAAAAGCAAAAGTGAACGGTCTCCGCGCGCGCTTCTCGTCCGATGCACTTGCGATCGAATTCCAGCTGCGTTTCATGGGAGAAATAGAAGGAACACATTCGAATCAAACAAGTTTACTTAAGTTTATGTAAACGTAGGCAATTTAATTCGGACAAATAAATCGAAATCCAGGAAATAAAGAAGAAAAAGCATCGATCCGTTACATTTCTATCAGCGAATAAAAATTAGTCGATGCTTCATTTAAGGACGTTAACGGGTTAAAGTTGAAGTCGTCGTTTAGCAAAGCATTAATATTCCGAATATTATTAATTGGAATACTCGTTGAAAGTATTGTTATCTCGAATAAATACACCGCAGCCGAAAGCACTTTCGAAGAACCGAAGCAACGCTGTCGACGACGCGACCCTGTGCCCGATGCACCGAGTCGAGGCGCAGAAAGCGATGCGTTTCCACGATTGCATTCATCCGCGGCAAGACAGATTGGCTGGGTAGGATCTCGCAGCGCCTATCCCGGCTACTCCAGAAATGGCGATCGAGCGTGGTCGACCGGCTTCTACGGTATTTTCCCGATCCGCGCCGATAACACGGCTCGTCCCTGATCCTCTCGGCTCGAGCGACGAGCGGATTAACGGTTCGTCTCTCTCTCTCTCTCTCTCTCTCACTCTCTCTCTCTCTCTTTCTAGCAAGAGCGTGCTTTCTCCGGGCCGGTTTCCATCGAAATTTATTCACCCTCCTGCGTTTCCACGCGCGTGAGCGCGCTTAGTCGCCGCACGTATCCGCGCGCGGAATCGAACAAGAGCGACGAGTGCGCTCGCTTATGCAATCCGCGGCCACCGTTCCTTCCACCTCTATCTGTTCGCCGATTCCTGGAAAATGGAAAGCGAAGCGACGACGCGAGCATGATCCGTCGCATGCGAATAGCTTTTCATTTTCCGACTGCTTTTTAACGACCTCACGCGATTGTTTTTGTTAGACGAATTCGTCTGGTTTCTATGAAAAGCGCACTGCAAATGCAATGCGGATCAAATGCATTTCACAATAGAGTCACCAGTAATTCAAGTATACCTATTTCTACCAAGATCAGTCGGAATGACAAGAGTAAAATTAATTACCGAGAAATCTATGGTCATGGTAGACTAATGTCATGAAAGTAGCCATAAAGAGGAGGCTTTCCACTTGAAAATGGGCCTTGACCCATCTCTGTACGATCATCCTACACAAAATGGCGGCCATTTGAATTTTTGAAGGGATTTTAGCCCACTTCTGGTCCGGGTCGGGGAGGTATCGAGTCAAAGAAATGGCCATAAGTCGGTTTAAAAAAATCGTACAGGGATGAACCTTGGCTCGTTTTAAAGCTAATACTATATGCAATCAAGTAGTTTTAGTCCTGATTTAGAAAAAAAATTTATCGATCCACCCACGATTTTTCAAAGTTGAGCATTGAGATAAGTAGAATGAGCAGTCAGAATGACAAAGAAAGTGTTAAAGTGACCAGGAGCTTTATATTGAGCGCAAGCGCTAGCTCATTCGGACCAGGCTACAAGTTAGCCTATGCCGACGATGTTGGGGCGATAAACCACTGATAAGAGAGGTACTCGCACACCTGGAACGTGTGCGCGTTAGGCAGGGAAAACCCCCCGTCACCCGTTAGGGATCATCCGAGGAGAAGACCGTCCCAGAGAGGGAAGTGACCCACTTAGCCTGCAATCACCCTTTCGGGTTCTTGGAGGCGCGACGTTACCAGCGGGGGCCACGAGGAGGCGGGGTCACCAGCGCGAGGCTCGGTCTCTTGCGGGTCCATGCGATTGCTCCGATGGAAAATTAAGCCGCCTCGACACACTATAAGTATAGTGCCCGCGAGGTCTCGGCGGCTATGACAAAGAAAGTTGAATAATATCAATTCTAATACAAAAATAGATTCATAGACATTATCAATTAATTAATCGCTCAATTGTTTGTAGAAACCCCGAGCGCCGAGTTCGCACTTACAGTGTCAGTGACCTGTAGTGTCAAGCGAGAGCATTTCTACGGCTTTGGTCTCGAGACAATCACTTCGAAATCATTGTTGCAAAGCTCTGTTATCACTCCTTCAATTTGCAGAAAATAAAATCTTTTCCTCCCCGAATTTCGCGCAATTTTTCCACAATTTCGCGAGCATCGCTCTGGCTGGATCGAAGCGGCGCGAGCGTGATCTTGTTTTTCCGGACGCGAGCGGATCCGGCGACGGGAAACCTTTTTTTAGGTAAAGAGATCGGGAACGGGGTTTAACAAACTCCAAGCTGGTTTCAGGTTACGTAAGCCATCGGCAGTCCGCGGCAGAAGATTACCAGACGCGGCCGGTCGAAATAACTTGGCGACGCGCCAGAAAACCAGCGAAAAACACCCGGCCACCGGCACCCAATGCGCCGCGCGGCTCGCGCCCATTCTTTCCGTCGACGTCGTCGAAACGGACGACGGTAGTAGCATTGGTGGTGGCTGGGTCGCGACGGTGGTCCGTTGGTTATTTGGACGGTCACGTTCACGGCCGGACACAGGAAATCGTCGGGGATTCTCCCGAACGCGACGCAGATCGTCCGTTTTCTGTTCCTGGTTATGTTCCCTCGGGCTGCTGCGAATATATTCTGTTGCGACCGATACGCATTTGTCGTCGGTTCTTAACACAGTCTTTGCATCGCCAAATCCATTAGTGAAATTATTTTATTATGTTTTACTATTTTACCTCTGATCCGGAGTCGCGAGACGTCCATCTAAATTCGCGCGAAGAAACAACGCGAGAATTTCTACCATGTCATTAAAAATTGCGTCGATTCTGGAGCAATACAGTTCTTCGTTCGCACAGTCTTTGCGGCTGGCCTTCCGACCATTCCAAGAAGAAAAATGATCGCCTTGCTAAAACGAGATGCAAGCCGCTTCGACACGTTTTATCCATAGCAAAGCATAATTTCAGCGGGGATCTAGACGCTGTCTATAAAATCGTCGACCACGTTCGATGATACACGAATCGACGAAGACGCGTGTCGGTAAATTGACTTACGCGTTTCCGACGCGGTGAATTTACTTTCCGTTACTTTTCTGAGAACCGAGTGTCCGCGGCGAATTTCATGAATATCGTCGCAGCCGTCTTCTCTCGGAAGGAAAAACAAACCGATCGAGAAAGAGAGAAAGAGGGAGAGAGAGGTAGAGACAGAGCGAAAGCTCTCGCGTCCAATTTTTCTGACGTCAACGGCAGCCGTCGTCGTTGTATTCGTCGTGGCCGGCGAGAAGCTCTGGCTGGTCCCGCGCGCTCGCTGCACTCGTCGGCTGTCTTCGAACCGGTCGAATATAGGTCCGCTTAAATATAGACCGGAGAGAGAGAGAGAGAGAGAGGAGCGTTTCTGTCGCGGCCGCGAAATTCCGCCTGGCTCCCTTCTCATTAGTCTCTCGTTCCTCGCGATTCATTATTTCCTCCTGGCCGCGGCTTTATCACCGCCGTTCAACGGATCCCTCGTCGCCCTGCGATCGAACAGACGTCTCCGCGAGAGCCTCCGAAACCCGGCAAACCGCGGAAAATTCGGGAAACTTTGCGATCTATATCAGCTCGCTAAATTCGGCTGTTCTCCAACGAAACTCGCCGATGATCTAGGATCGTCGATTGCCGGCACGGTGGCTACCTAATAAACGTCTTGAAGTCTTTTTTAACCCTTTGCAGTCGGAGCCGTTTTAACTGGAAATCGAAAACATTCGTTCAAATTTACAGTGCTTGCATTTTACATAACTTGAAGTATTTTATACGTAATGAAATTGCATTTTGAGACTGACAAAAAATTAGAAAATAATATTAAGATAAAAATTATTTTGAAACGTGGCATAATCATTTTTAGCGGCGCTTTAGAAACGCCACCCAATCGTAAAGAGTCAAGACGTCCATTTTACATTCATTTTAGGTCTGTAGGTCTTACAAAATTGACGCCTTCAAGACGTCTTATTTCAGACGTTAAAGGAACTTTTCGCTTTTAAAACTTCTTAAAACGACATCCCCTAACAGACGTCTTTCACACAGCTTAAGGACGTCTCGATCTGTAACACAAGACGTGTCCAGGCTGTCCTTAGTACGTAAAGACATTCGAGACGTCTTAAAGATGTCTTTGTGCCATCCGGGCACAAGTCCTCGATGCGGCGGCGGGTAAGTCCCCGAAAAGAAAGGCGACGAATTCGTGAGCGGTCGGCGGTGGTGCTGTCGGTCTCCCAACTCTCGGCAATTTAGTACCAGTTACACTTAACGAGCTGTCGCTTGATTGTCTCAACGAGCCAGACCTCTCCCCCCCCCCTCCTTCCTCCCTTTTTCTCTGCTCACCTCGAAAGGAGGGCCGCGAAATAGAAAAAGAAAACGAGCAGAGCCGGAGTCGGAGAAAAGGAGAGAGACCCGCGGAGCGGAGTCGAAGAGAGAGAGAGACAGAAGACGGGGCGAAGCAGGCGAGCAAGCGGGCTCGAGGAGAGGAGAGGAGAGGAGAGATTGCAGAAGGAGAGAGTAAGCGAGCAAGCCGCCCACAGAGAGCGGATGCTGGGTCGACAGGGTCACCTCGCTGGCAAAATGAATCTTTTATGCCTCGCGCGCTCGCTTTTACGGCGTCCACGGCTCTCCCGGCTCTCTGTTTCTTTTTTCAAGCCGGACCAGACGGTAAACGATTAACCCGCGCCTCGTCGATTCCGCTCGGGCCGAGCCGCGACGCGCCCCGCGAGAGTCCACCGAATTCGCTTCGTTTTCGCGCTGTAAACTCCGCCACCAAGGACTGCGAGCTTCGCGCGGATTCCTCGGGAACTGCCTCTCTAAACCATTACCATTATCTACTGTTGCCGATGATGCCAGCCTTCTTTCCTACGGTAGCACCTCGATGGAGGTCTTGTAAAATTAATGACTGAGAAATCTATGGTCACGGTACACTAATGCGACGAAGATAGTCATAAAAAGGAGGCTTTCCACTTGAAAATGGGTTTTGAGCCATCTCTGTACGATCATTCTGGACAAAATGGCGGCCATTTGAATTTTCGAAGGGATTTTAGCCTACTTATGGACCGGGTCGTGGAGGTATTGAGTCAAAGAAATGGCCATAACTTGGTTAAAAAAAATCGTACAGGGATGAACCTTGGCTCGTTTTAAAGCTATAACTATATGCAATCACGTAGTTTTAGTCCTGATTTAGAAAAAAATTTATCGATTCTCCCACGACTTTTCAAAGTTGAACATTGATATGATCGATGTTGTTTCAAAAGTATCCTTGCTTTGCGGGAACGCAATACAATATGAAGCAAATGGAAATTTCGTGAGGATTAAAATATCAAATTAAAATGAATTTAACACGGTGAAAGTAAGCCCCGCGCGAAATAGCGAGCGAGCGAGCAAGTGAAAGGCGCGCCGAAGACGCTCGCAGCTTGCATCCTCCCCGCGAGGAGGAGACATTGATATTAATGCCGCTTTAACGATCACGAAACATCCATTTAATGAAAGCGATCGTCGCGTGCCACGGGCTACCCTCTTATTCAATTTATCACCGCGCCGTCGCGTTGGTTTTCGATCCCACCATTTACGGACCCGTCGCCGTCGCCTCGCCTCGTACACTCGATTCTACGCCCGCGAATAAAAAACCCGGACCCGAAATAGAATTACGTGACAAATGCCCGTTACCCGGGATCCTCTTCTTCGTCTCCGCAAATTAGTCCGTCCACTTTTTTAACGCCTCGTTCCACGGTATACCGTAACAGACTTTAACAATTTAGACTGTAACAATTTATTTCGTCGGCAGGTCACAAAATCGTTTTCAGCGAAGATCAGCAAGAATTATTTTATCGACAGAGAAAATATTGCAATTAATTAAGTTGCTTTAACTATTATATGTGGGAATTTTAATGGTCGATTGTCGGCACTGAATATCGCAACGTTGCCGAACAATATATGCAAATGCGTGCAACTTTATACAAAGCGGCAGGAGGGGTTTGCTCGCAAGCAATTCGAGAGCAGTCGCGGGCGCTGTGGTATTTCCAGAGGAGAAGAGCATGTCCGGCCGACGACGCGGGGCGGTGTCTCGGGGCAGAAACCGGTGGTTTCCGGCGCTCGTGGATCGCCCGGAAGCGACGGAATAATTCGAGCAAACAATTCGTGGAACTCGCGGTCGGAATGAGGAGAGGCGCAGAAAAGCCCGCGCCGCGCTTGCCGGAGACTTTCACAAAAGCCGCGTGTCGACGTCGAACCGGATGCGTTTAATCTGCGGCCGTAAAGCGACGCGGAGGAGACGCCCTTTCCCTCTTGCTCCATCTCCCTCGCCATTCTCTCTCTCTCTCTCTCTCTCTTTCTCTCTCTTGTTAGCGTTCTCTCTCTCTCGTCGCCGTCCTCTCTTCGGAAAGAAAACGAGCGCCACACAATAGTAATTACCCGGCCAGATGAGCCGACCGAACAGCTTGCGGATGAATGAGCCGACGAGAAGAACGAGGGAGAAATTATTTACGCGGTCGGTGGCGCGGTGATCCCATTAAATAATCGGCCAGTTGGGAGATAAGGAGAGAGAGAGAGAGAGAGAGACCGGCAAGCACGATATTTGTTCAACGACGTCAACGAATTACGTAAAGTTCAGCGTCGAAGGACTGGCAGACACGCTGTCGTTCTCTTCGCTTTTGTCGTCGCGGCTAATCGCGTATTCCGGTCGGCAGCCGCGGCCGTCCCGTCACCCTCTCCGAGGGAATAACTTGACGCGCGTTTTCCTTCGATGACACAAGTCATCGGCATCGCGCTCTTTGCAATCTCGTCGCCGCCTCTCGCACGTTCCTGACGCCGGACGCTCCCCGACGCGCTCGGCAAATATCGTTTTTAACCTCGCGGCGAATGCTTCTTCTTGGCTGAGAAAAATATTTTTCGGTGCTGCGAAGATGCCGTAACGTGTTCTGAAAGTTTCGAGAGGATTCGTTTGATACTTTTGCAGAAAAAAATTCGAGAACGTCGCTCTGATTTTAGAGTAAGAGTTTCGAGGTGAATGTACCTTTCCGCGCTGTAGAAATATTAGTTTCAGTAGGATGATGATCTAGCTGAAACAAATATGGTTCGATAGTTTAAGGACGGTGCGAGGAGTCCTAAAAATTTCGAGACAGTCGGTCTGCTAGTGTGTTTGATAAAAATTCCAGAAAGAGCCAGACGGCATACGAAGTCTCCAAATCTGAACTGCGATCTATTCGTCCTCCTGCATCGTGTTCCCGACGGATTCCTCGCTTCTTATAGGTCGCTTCCTGTATGGAAATCCTTCTGCAGACTCTGCTGAAGAAGTTGTCATAGCTTAGCATCTCATTATATCTTCATAAACACGTTCGAACGGCGTTCGAAGCGAGAAGGTCCCTCGAACTGGTCGCGAAGACGAAGACCGTGAGAGGAAACGTAAACACGTGAACGAATAGGACCTCTGACCGAGCCGAAGAAGTCCGCGAGAGTTGAGAATCCTCTTGGCCAAAGGAATTCGAGAACAGTCCGGCCGCAGAAGAGAGGCCGTCGATACACGTCGAGCGTTCACGCGGCAGGCGCGATATCTCCCACTCGGCCCGACGCGTAATCAGCCCGCGGCGAGTTCGCGCGACCGGTTTCCTCTTCGGCGTCGGGTGTCGCGCGTTCTATTCCTGCGCGCCTCGTGTTTCTGTTGTCGTAGAAATGTCACGCAGACCGCGGGGCCTGTTCGCCGCGGCGCAAAGAAAACCGCGTAAGCAGCTGCTCGAGAGAGAGAGAGAGAGAGAGAGAGAGAGAGAGAGAGAAACGCGCGACAGCTCGGCGTCGCGACGCGCGCGATTCATCTGGAGAACCGGCCGGGAGGACGATGGGCGCACACGGGTTTATGGGAGTCGCCGGGACGGTAAGATTACACGGTCTCGCCGTAGAGACAATGGAAGAGCCCCGAGATTACGGTGTTCGTGGTGGCACACGTGTGTCGGTCGATGCCTCGACGGCAAGATGATACGTTTCGCGATGCGCTGAGACGCGAGAATCTCGGAGCGCGAGGTGCATAGGTCACCTATTCGCGCGGCTGCCACGCCGCCGCGGACGGATAATGCGAGTCTCGTTGGCCGGCAAATTCGAGAGGCGCATTGTCTCGTTTACGATCCGATGGGCCGGCGAGCTGCGGGCTCTTTTCGTTGAAAGCCTCGACCAGCTTTTCTTCGAACACGCGGCGTATCACGGAGCGTATTGCTGCTCATTTTCTTGCTGTGCCATCTTTACGACGGTTGGAATGGCCTACGAATATCATAGAAACATTACGTATTAACCCCTTATATATTATTAATTTCTATTACGTCGAAGTAATAATAAATTCTTCTGTTATCAGAGTATAGAGAGAAAAGTACATACAGACAATAAAAGAAACAAAAACTGTCTGGTACTATTGTTAAAAATATTCGCCACCTCGCCGCAGCCGGCAGATATTTCTGTAATTTACGGTGTCCGACAAAGTCGCGCCAGTTAGCCGCAATTGATACGGAAAACAGCGGCTAATAGCCCCGTCCTTGGCCAATGGAAAGAATCGTTTATCGCGACGTTTAGATCTCGGTTGGCAACGACCGAAACGGTCCGGTATCCGCTCGTTAGGCGGTTAATTAGCATCAGGCTGGGCGAGCCCGACTAATTACAATTTCTTCTTTCTTTCCTGTTCGTGTCCACCTGAGAAGCCTTTTGGCCGCGCTACCTGCCCTCTGAACCGCTCTTGTACGACCGCTCGTTCCTCCTCGACGTCCACCGGAAGCTACCGTACACGTTTTACGTAACCCGTTCGTCTTCTTTCCGTAATTTCAGCGTCTTTAACTCCGCTCTCTCTCTTTCCGGTGTTTCTTCCGACGTTTTTTCTCTTCGTTTTCGTCCGACGTTAATGAACAGACGATACTCTCGACGGTTTCGGCGAGTCAATTAAGCGCGAGACAATTGCCGCGCCTCCAGTTTAGTTGGACGCGAAGCGCCGCGCTTTTTCCGACGGTTTACGAGCCGGAACAATTGGACACGGTTTCGCAAACGGTTTTACGAGCCGTTCAATTAGAGGTTTCCTCCGCGAATTCCCCTTCGCCGACAGAT
This sequence comes from Augochlora pura, assembly GCF_028453695.1. NCBI lineage: Eukaryota > Metazoa > Arthropoda > Insecta > Hymenoptera > Halictidae > Augochlora > Augochlora pura. The sequence goes on from NC_135779.1 coordinate 1,015,536, forward strand.
GCGCTGTGTGCCTCTTCCATCGCTTGGAAAGGCGCTCACGACGCTGCTGCGCATACTACGTGATCAGCGAAATCACAGGTGGCCATTTTTACTCTGGCACCATCATCGTCACCCCCGCGTCGTTATCCCGCGATTCGCAAATCAGTTCCGCGATGCTAATAAATTCGTTCGCCTATCTTCCTTACAGTAATCGATACAAAAAAGATTCGTACTTTACATAAAGGCGAAACGATGTTGCGCTTATTCGACGTGCACAGTTACTTTGAATTTTGCTGAATCTTCAATGCTGAATCATATTCGCAATAACGCGACCCGTTATAGCGTTACAAGAGGTACCGTTTTATTTTTTATCTTCCACAATTTTTCCTGTCAGGAAATTCTCGAAAAGAATATGACTCGTTAGAATAAATCGAAGGTCTCCTAGACTTTGCAAGCCTGCTGGAAAAAGGCATTTTCGTGTCGCAGTAAATCGTATTCAAAAAGACTTCGATGCATTTGAATAAATCGAAGGCTCGTCGTCGACCTGTTTCGCGGCTATCGCGGAGAACATTGTAGCCGGCAATGGATTCCCGCGAATATTGCCCGGGGTTACTTTATCAACGGGTATTGACTGGCGGCGATATGAAAACGAGCGATTCCGTGACCGCGATGCCGTCCCGTTAGCACCGCTTCCGCGCTCCCCCTCCCTCTCCGTACCTTCGCGGAGATGCACTCGAATGCAGAAACCCGTGTGACGCAATCGAGCGCGCGATCGCGGTCATTTACATCGCAGTTTACAGGTCTCTCGTTCCCCTCCCGCGAACTCCCCGTCTCCTCTCTGTTGGCCTCGAGACTCGCAGGTTGATAATCCGCTCGAGTGGCGCCGCTGCTGATTAGCGACGCCCACGCCCGTGCACCCTTTCTGCTGGACTTCGGCTGTCGTCTCTTCACTGGCGAACGAAAACTTCTCTGGACACATTCGAAATTTCGATGGTCGAAAGCAAAGTTGCATGTGCAAAGCATAATTGCAATTTAATCTAGTTACATACAAATCACTGCTCCTCAATATTGCAGCACGAATGGATAAAAATTGGTCACACTTTGAGTGACGATAACTCCGCGAAAAATCGTCGTAGGATGATGAAATTTTTTTATATTGTAGCTTGAAACCTCTACTTTAAAATAGTGTCACGTAAATTGGCACTACATGCAAAGACCGACCGGCATCTTTTTTGTAATGCATATCCGATAACGCCAATTTAGGCGACACGTGCCAAACATGCAAGGGTTACTTCAAAGTACTGTAACTTTGTGAAAAAAAATCGCAGCCAGGTCTCTCTTTTTTTAAATTAACGGGGAAGGATCGAATTTTTTTAACCTGTAAACGGCGTTTTCGAAAAAAAATTTATAGGACCTGGGCATTTCGTTGAACTCGGCAATGTCCAGTACGATAGACAAGGTCTCGAATTTAAAGGGTTACATTAGCTAGGATGCATCAAAGTTAAAATTCAGATATACTATCTTAAAATAGAAGCTTCAAGCTTCAATTTGAAAGAAACCTCGTCCTCCTGCGACGATTCTGCTCGGAGTTATCGTCGGTCGAAGTTGACCAATTTTCAGAGTGCTTTAATTTGTCGTCGCGGCAGAAAAAGATCAGAATAAATAACGAAGGTAGAAGCAAACAGTCCGGTTCCAAACATAAAAGCAACGTCGTGCCCGACAATGTTTAGGAGGTCTCATAATTTCGTGCACGATCGCGTGACGATTTCACGAAGGACGAGAGACGCGCGCGGGCTGTGTGGGCGTATCGACACGGTCGTAATTAAATCTGCGAGGCCCGTGGCGCCTTGCTCGCGTCCCTCGTGCTTGTAATTTCGAATGGCCCTCTTCTTTAAATCGCGCCTAACCGGGCCTTGTCTCTTTGTGTTTCAGGTGAGTCCGCCCGTTCGGGATTTCCATTTGAATCGTCGCGCGACGACCAACGAGCGACGAGAGCGTCGCCCGGCCGAGAGGAACGCGCAGGTAGGCACGTTCCGGTCGTTCTTTCGTGAAACCCTGACACAGGACGGGACAAGTCGAGCCTACAACAATGCAGTCTCATTTCCATAACATTTTCTACCGTGCCAGAAAACAGGACGTTTTCCCCGTTCGCGAGAACAACACGCTGGTTTCCGAATATTCGAACTTAGCGTCGAACCGGAAATGTTGTTCTTGGAATGGTGGTCGACTTAACCCTTTTGCCGAAGTTAGACTCATATTGACGATTCCTAGAAATAAGTTTAAAAGTCAAGTGCAAATATTCTGTTTTTATTAAAGTTGGAATTCTGTTATTTTCTCCACAACCCCTTTGCGGTCGAATGGCGACTCTCAGGCGCCTCTAAAAATTATCACGAGACGTTTTAAAACAATCAATTTACTAATATTTAAAAAATCGTTATGAATAAATATCAACGGAAAGAACCGGACGATGTTGGCAGCCGCGCGACGATATTCCATCGCTTATGGTCGACCGAACGTTAACGGGTCGCGTTAGAAAAATGTGACGGTAGCCGCGAGCGCCGTGTTTGTTCGCATCGCGCACCGTCTGGCCATCCTAACGGTGCAGCGATCGTTAGTCCGATCATGCTGTCCCTAGGATCGCCGCGACGCGAGAACGCGACTTTCACGGGCCTGCCGATGACTCACGTGTGTCGCCGCGAAACCAACACAACGCGCGCCAAACTTCTTTCTTTTTCGCGTTCCCTTAGCGAGCATCCGAACCAGAATAGTCCCGAAACTGTCCCTCCCCTTTTACGAGCCGCGGGTTCTTATGCTCCTCTCGGAGACCTTAAACCGATTGATCTTACCGATCTTCCTTTACGATCCATCGATCTCGTCGCTGGATTTAGATTTCATCGAGGGCTGAATAATCGTAGCACGGCAATGCGAATTGGCGACTATAAATTTTATAAATAAAATAGCGGAGAGTGAAGACGAAGTTTAACCATTTCGGTAGGAGCACTCTGTCTACCGTGACACTTTTGCTGCCGTGACAATTTTGCGACAATTTATATAAAATCTTAAGAGGTATTTCTACAAAATTTTGTTATTTATAACGATCGTCGCACGGAGGCCAAATATATCCGGCACTCGTCCACTCAGGTCATCAGATTTCAGCTCGTACCGAAAGGGTTGAACCACAGTGCTCCACAGCACTGAAATGCCAACACGTATAGAATCACCATAGAAATCTGTAGAAAAGATCTTTGAAAATCGTCGAGCACCGTGGCTAAGCGCCGCGGCTATAAAAATGACGCCGGCCTGGCGTCACCGGGCACCGATTGGCGCGCAGTCGACGGTCGTCGTCGCGGTCGTGTACGAAGCAGCGGCAGCCGTGTTGTCCAGGCTACGTCTACTGACCCAAAGGTGAGAAAAAGGAAAGGGGGGCTGTCGATGACCGCGCTCGCGCGTCTGGAATTCCTCCGTGAGTCATCGGCATCCGCCAAAGGGGCCGGACCCCGGTATGGGAACTGGGAACTCGCGCGCGCCCCGTTCCAGAGGCCCCCTTGTCCACCACCTCCTTCTCCTCCTTCTCGTCTTTCCAACGTCTCCGTGCACAATCCGTCGTGACTCAACCGAATTTCTCGTTACTGGACCACCCGTACCCCCCGAATTCCTGATCCAGATCGGACACGCGAGCAATCGGGACGCGAGACCAAAGAATAATATTCTCGGCGATTAATTCCGTGATCTCGTGTACGGTGATCCTGTATCCTGGAAGATCATCGTCTCAGAGGATTAAAGGACATTAAAATATTAAATCCAATGCATAAAACAATCTAGAGATACCAAGTCGACAAATTACCAAATTATACCTTGCCTTAGGTCTTCGAGTCCACCATCTTGTATTTCCAATATGCCGGCGATAAAACGTCTTTTATTCCAGTTGATCTGCTACCTTCTTGTTTAGTCTGCAGGTTATTTCTGATACCATATGATCCAAATCCCAGACCGCCGTTCAAGATCTTAAAAGATCTGGTCGAGTAAACCATTAACTTCAACACCCGAATGATTTTCTATAGAAAATTCGAGCAGTCACAGTCACAATTAAATAGAATAGCGTTGAAAAGGCTCGGCGTCAAAGTTCTCGTCGCCCAGTCAACAAATCCTCGCCTCCGTATCCTCGATATTAAAAGATCCCAGGCTGTCTTTTACTCTCGGATCAATAGGGATCTATTTTCGAAGCTCCGGACTTCGAAGATGCGGGTCCGACAGTCGGCGAAGCGTAGAGTTCTTTGGACGTCGATCCGAGAGAATGTTAGGGCGGATAGATCGATCGTAAATTTCACGGATTATCCGGCACGGGATTCCTCGGGGATCGAGCGAGATGTTAGGGGATCGAGCGTGATCCTCGGCGTCGCGTTTTGTTAAGGGTCGTCGACCCTTCTCAGTCGAGAGAGGATGGAGTCTCTCGAAGGCGGAAAGAAGAGCCGAGCGGGCGCACGCATTACGCGCTCTTGATAACGCACAATGCGATGCGATAGAAGAGCACGTGGCTCTCGGTATCGTAACGCACGGCCTTGAACTTCCTCCTCGAATGATTCACGGCTCGTCCATTCATCCGGCGCGGCGCGGTTCGTTCATGCTGCGAGCGCGCACTCGGTCACGCTTACGCGGAAAACCATCGGGACTGTGCGAAACAATGTGAAAACTACGCTGTCGCTTCGTTTGGTGAACAGACTCTCCATTGAAACGAGGACATTTTTAATCGGTCACGTTTCTCTCACTCTTTTCAATGAATTACCAACTTGGACGTCGGATTTAAACCCTTGCGCCGAAAGCCATTTTATCTGTAAATCCGAAATCATTTTTCCAAGTTACAGTATTTCTTTTTTATTCGACCAGTTATATTTTATATAAAGATTATTTTTGAATTTAATATAATAACTTTCGTGTGTCTCAAAGTCACCACTCGAGCGCAAAGGGTTAGCGCAATATGCTCGGATGGGGGACTACTTTCGGTACAAATTTAATTTTTAAAAATTAGATCACATATTCGAGAGTACCCCTTTGAAATCACAAAAGTCCTCGTTAAATATTTGCTAGCAAAACCTTATTGTTAATTTTTAAAATATAAAATGCTTCTTAAGAGAATTGAATTCTCGTTGAATCCTTCCAGCAGCGCGAGTCAAGCTCGATCAGTGACATCGCGCGAGACGCGTCGACCGACGTAAATAAATTATTGCCCGACGTATTACGTTGTTGCATAATTGTACGTGCTCGTCGATACGTCGGAAAAATGTTTGTCAAGCTGTCTCTCGCACCGTTCGTTCCTGGTCAAAGGGGTTCCAAGAATTAACACGTTATTTTTCTCTTGTCGGTTAAGACACACACGCACGTAAGTCGGCGGGATTACGTCAGACGATTGTGCAACGAGTTATTGCATAAATAGAGCATTGTGTGTAATCTAGAATGGGTGACACAAGTAACCGGGAATTCCGCGAATACCTTATTACGAAGCGTTCGATAAGCGTTTCCGGCTGTCCGATGATTCTTCCTGAATCCGACAATAGCACGACGAATAACACTATTAATGATACTTTTTAATTACAATATACTATAATTTTTAATCGTATCTTCTCTTTACGATTAATTATTCCAGAGCCCCCAAATTACTCGTCGATCATTTTCACTGTAGAGAATTCTACGATTCCTCCCAAAAACTTGCACGATTTTCCTTTATGGCAAAGTCCAGGACCGCTATGGTGCTCGTTGAAAATTTTTAATAACTTTGTTTATCAACCAGACGAATCCTTTCTTACAATGACAGAAAAAATGCACATAAAATTCAACAACAACAAAAAAGAAATTAAAGAAAAAAAAGAAAAAGGAAGCCAAAAAATATATAAAAATTCGAAGTTCTTTTTCTTTTCCTATTCTTGTAAAATCGATTCTATTCTTCGATCCACGAATGTATTCACCTTCGCTGATCTCTGCACAAAGAGGAACATCCGCGTAATTGGTAGCGACGTAGTCGTAATCGTGGATGACTAATGCCGTCACTACCCAGCGTGATAATAGTATCTGTAATCGGTGTTCCCTCGGCCGCGGCACGATCGTTACGAATTTTCAGAGCCGGTGTGATAGCGTGACGGACGTCGCACCGCAGACCCGTTTCTCGGTGATTCATCGATCTCCTCCGCGGCACGGATCCGCCTCACCTCTCCTCTCGATCTCGATCCCGCCTCGCTGAGGCACGCGCGCCGCCGTGACTCACCGATCCAGACTCTCGTGACTCTGATCACCTGCCTGCCGGATCGTGAGACCCGAATTTCGATCGCTCAGCCTGCAACCCTTCTCACGCGAGGCCACGCGAAATGATCCAAATTCCAAAATAATCCCCGTTCCTCCTTGATCTTCAAGAATTTTTTGTCGGAACAGCATCGATCGAATCGAAGCGAATTATTTTTTAATGCAAAGCTGTATCCTTTAACTACTGTACAGTATTTTTTTTATCTAATTTTCTTGATTGTTTGCTAGAGAAAAAAAATTTGGAACGATGGACCTCTACTTTAATTTAAGATTCGATTTAGATTCGATTCTGTTACGATTTAGTTTCGAGGCTCGTTGCGGTTCCACCAGGTTCATAAATTCGTGGAAAATGTTCTCGGTGAAAAGGTTACTTCGAAGATGAGATCGATCGGAGTGCGCGTGGGTCGATAGACGCGTTCTCGGCCGAGCGTTTCTCGGACTCCGTTGGTTATGCAATGTTTCTAGCTATCGGGAAAGAAGGAAGCCGAGAGAGTGGTGGTCCGCGCGCTCTTCGGTGTGTCCGGCACGCGCGTGTATTTTCAGTCGGTTGCGTCAACCGGGGGACTATTTGACAGCGATCGAGGAACTGCAGGGGAAGAGCGCGAACAATCGTGTCGGTACGTAAGGCGCCATAAATAGTGGGCGTGATACAAAGCACCACCGTCGTTATCGCGCTCGCTCCGGAGAAAACCACGTGTCTTGAGTGGCTCGATAACAGCCCGTGAATCATCCTCGAGTGTCCCGCGGCTCGTGAGAAAGAATGCCGAACGGGGGACCGGTCCCGCCAAAACGAATCGTGTCGCGAATAGAAACTGCGGGATCGACGCGCGAAGTTGACCAACATTATGCTGACAAGCATAATCAAACGAACGTTTCCAGCGATTCTCGTTTCGAAGCGCTCGCATTTTCGTTTTTGGTATCTTGGATCTTTTCAGTCGGTAGTTTAACCCAATACACCCACCATTGTCCTTTTACACAAATATATATTGAAATTTATCAGAACGTTTTGTTACACGAGGATGAATTATAGATGATTTTTAATCAAATGATCGCTGCATCGCGTGTTTAATTTAGCGTTGACGCCCGATGCATATTACTGACTTACTCGCAGACTATTAGCAAGATATCGAAGCCCGTGCTCGCTTATCTAAATTTCCAGAAGCGACACTCATTGTTTCCGTTTTCCTGTGTTCGAGAAACCATCGGGAAACCCTGGACAACTAATTACCAGCCCATATTCCCCGTACACGCACACGCGGGCGCGTACACAGGACATAGCCAGAGACTGCCAAGAACGAATCACTCGGAACGTTAGCATTTCCTGAAAGCTCGTCCGCCGTGCCGTGAATTTCGCTATCGTTCTTCCTGTTTCGTGAAACCGCCATGCGTCACGACTTTCTAATACGTGCACGCGCGTCATGGTGCCCCATGCGACGCTCCCGCGAGCTTTCTATGAACGTTGGGAGCCCCTCGATTATCGCCGGTTTTTACGTAATCGCGCGAGCATCGAGGAACCGGAGAAGATCTTTCCGGAGAGGAAGGGCTTCTTCTTAATTAAACATACTTAATTAGTCCCGCGCTGGGACCGTTAAGCCCACTGTTTAAGCTCGAGTGCGGTTGCATCGGGCTACGCATCGCGTCGGCTGCGGTCGCTCGATTGAAGTGCATTCTCGATTTAGACGCCGCCGACGGCGAGGGCAACGTGCACCTAGGAAGTAGATTTCGCGCGGACGATGACGCGCTATGGTTAATTTGATCTTCAATTGCACGCGTCCCACCGACGGCTGCGCAATTACCTTCGTCCGAGCAATTATCCTCCTTCGCCGACGAAAACGCCGATCATCGGAGCAAATCGATGTTCTCTGCTTCGCCAATCGATAATACCAGTTTCAGTGTTATTATAGGCTTTCGTTCTGGGAAACGGCCCAGTATCAGTATTAAAGTGGATGACACGATTAAGCAACTCGAGTAAAACTAGCTTCATTTGAGGCGACAGAGTGGCCGTGGATCTTCGATTCGCCAATAGTGATCCATGATCGTCCACAAATTTTTCCATCTGTTAAAACATCTTGAAAATAAAATATAACATTGACCCTGAATAGCTGATTAATTGGTTCAGCTAATGGGCCGAGCCCTGGTATGCAGGCCTGAGCCACTCGATCCACTTCATCGATAGAAATCTTCAAATTCCAATTCCCCTTCAGACTTCAATTTTCCTAGCCTTTTTGAAAGTGTAACTCCTACAGCGCTCCAGCAACCATAACAGCAGTTCTCTCCAAAATCTTATCGTACAGGGTCTATAAGACATATATTCAGACGTCATACAGTTGACTTGGATGTTTAATAAATCCTAATTAGTATCGATCGATCGCGCGGGCGTCGACCTCGTAGATCCTAAAACCGGACAAGTGTTCTCGATCAAAGAGCCTCGAATTCGCAGAGTACCTCTCTATACCGAGTTACCCTATACCGAGCTCTCTCGATCCACGGGGATCGAGAGTGATCGTGTATCCTCTTCTCCGACCGCTTCGAGCTATGCGAGGCATCCTAATAGAGGAAGCCCGCGATCTTTAGATCGGCTCGGCTCGACGCGGCGCGGCACAACCAGGTTCGACGCACCGGCCGCTATGCGAAACATCCAGCTCGATTGAACCCGAGCATACTCTAATCTTGAGCCCTTTTAATCATCGTTCCGCGGCCGGCCGGAACGTTATTTACGGCCCCATTAGGCTGCCGGATCGGCGCTGCGTGAACCGTTTCATTATCGCGATATTTCGGCTGGCGAATTCCGCACATTGTTCCGCGCACTTGTCCGCGCTTCGTCGGAGCCCTATTTCGTCTTCGATGGGTGGATATAGCGCTTCTTCCTGCAAAAGAAAATATTCTGCTTAGATCGGTAGAAGAAATTGCGATATAAAAATTCTGAATCGTCTTTGGAGAGTCGTTGATTTAATTATTAATTAAAGACTGATGAATGCTCATTGCAAGATTTGAATCTTCCTTGGATCGTTGTGAAATTATTATGATCTTTTCGTAAGGTAGCTGTTTGGAATAAATTTCTTTTCCAACAATCCACTACTTTCCTTCTTAGACAAAATTATTCTAACATTTTTCATCGTCGAAAGAATGGAGCTTATATTGTATATAATTTTCTAGCAATCGAAATTGCGAGAGCACAGGTTTCGATTTCGATCTTCGATCTGTCCTCGAAAACGCGACCGAGGTTCGTGCAGCGTCGAGAATCGTGACATCCTTGACTCGGAAGTGAGTCACTCTCTCCCAAGAGAGAAAAAGAGAGAGAGCCAGTTACGCCACTCCACCACGACACCTAATCGTCCTTCTCGAGTCCTAGTTCATGGCTCCGAGCGAGATTTCCTCGAACGGTCGATCCGTCCTGACTTTCTGACCTTATGTTTTGCCTTTAAACAGACATAGCTAATTATCTCCGCTATTTATGGTCGCGCAGACAGGCTTCCCAGAAACCGATCGCATCGTTCCGAGCGACAGACATAAATGTCCGCTCTGGGAACGCATTCTTCGTTGCATATATTTTATGCAATATCCGCTAACGGTGAACATCGAACAGTCTCGTAGAATTTCAGATGGAAATCTCCATAAAATAATACGTAAACATGCGGTATGAAATTAGGTTGTCAACAGTGTCAATAAAAAGGCAATAATTCAGCGGTGTTAAAAAAATTTAGTGGCGCAAAGAGAGGAACAAAAGTTTGGCGACGCAACAACAAATTTCAAAATTCGGCGGCACGTGGAGGAAGATAACGGTTCCATAACACGGAGATAAATGCACAAATCAGCGATGCAAGGAAAAATACAAAACTGCGGCGACACGAAAAATCGATAAAAAAGTCCGGTGGCGCGAGCAGGACGTGGATGAGCAGAGGCACGACAAGGTAACAAATCGCAGAGGCGCGAAAAAGGAAGAGAAAACTCTCGAATAAAAAGACGAAAAATTGGTCGCCCTTCTCCGAGAGCGTGAATAGGCAAATCTCGGCACACCTTGCTCCGGGCAGAGGCTCTCGAGCCTAATCGCGGCGAGAATGGCCAATAAAGGTGAGTCAATTAGCGTTTCGAGGAATCTTCCGGGCGGCCGATATGGTTATCTCTATCGTCCGCTGTAACACGCGACCGGTTCGGAATTCTTCCGGAAGCTGTTTCGAGAGGAGAGAGCGTCCCCGGCTGTTCGATAATCGAGGATCGAGGATCGAGAATCGATGCGGTCGCGCGTCGATGGCCGATAAATCGGCAGCCTCGGCTCCCAGCGATCCATTCAGCCGGATGACTCGGCCGCGTGTGCCGTGCACGCTGCGCGCGCGGAGCACAGGGACCGAGAGAGGCATTCACTGGTCCATTCATTGGGCGGTGACGTAATCGAGGATCGTACTATGAATCGTCGGTGAATCGCCGAGCGCACCGCCGAGAAGATGCGTCATGTGCGACGCGCGCCCCCGGAGCAATCCAATTGACATCCTCGCCGCGAACTGAAAGGGTCAAATGCATTTGCGCCAGTGTCACCAGCACCGTCGTCCTTCCCCTGCCCCTCCTCCTCCTCCTCCTCCTCGCGCTTCACGCCGTTTAACCGGACCCGCGGCTCTTATCTCCTGGAAATCGTTTGCCTGCTCCGTGTCGTCATCTTCGATAAAAGCTGATGCGGTACAAAGTCACTGATGCGCCGCCTAAAATAGAGCCGTTCTCTCGAAACCGCCGGCGAAAAATAGAAAACACGCTAGAGTGTTTACCTCCTCAGCCAGCTAGCGTCATAATTGACAAGCTTCACGGAATTCATTCTACCCAATGCGCGAACTATTGGAACGATTTAATGGCAAACAATTGAGCGTGAAGCTAAAACTAGAACCTTCGGATCTACCGTATTAGATACTAGCTTAACTCTTTGGTATCCTAGAAATCCTGGCATCCAATTTGCCGCAATGCAATCGACACGAATTTCAGAGCATGTTCACCTATCGCGATCGTCTGAAAGTGCACTAGTTCCTAGAAACAGTACGAAACGCTCGATCAAAGTCGATCGCCATATATGGGTGTATAGATTAGCGATTGCGCAACGATAATCGCGTTGGATCCGGTTCCGGTCACGTTGATTCGCGCACGCGATCTCAGAAGATCCAGATTTTTGCAGAGACCATTCTTCCCCCTCTTTCCCTGGATCCCACCAGCGGAGGCGCGACGATGAATCATCGATTCCAGGGAAACGGCACCCAGTTGGTTGCCCGTTGTTGGCTCCGATTAGAAGGCGTCCCCTCCACCTGTTCCACCTGCCACGAAGCCGTGCTCGACGATCGGATCGAGCGATCATCGGGGATTATCGTGGATTATTATTGATTAGGAACGCAAACCCGATCGGCGATGCGTCCTCGATCGTGCGCGCTGTCCTGCGCGATCCGCGCGGCGTTCGTGAAGCACGCGCCGCGCCGCGACCGCGACCGCGGCCGCGACGGATCCAGCTGATACCGCTCGTTATCAAACGGGTATTTCTAGCGGCGGGGGATCGAGCGTGCCGCCAGTCATCCGCCACGACTCGCGCGCGCCGGATCTCCACGGTCTCGATCTCGATCTCGATCTCGATCGATCTCACTCTCCCCTCTCTATCTCTCTCTCTCTCTCTAATCTGGGAGGGTTGTTCATGGCACCGATTCCGACAGTGTACGTGACCGGTGAACGTGATTCGCTCCTTTCGGTGAATGGACCGAGTGAACCGATCGACAGTTGCCTGTTACAACGTGTCTGCAAGGTGGCTAACTACCTATCTAACTGTTAACTAGTTCTCTGTGCCGATGTTGACAGGAGTCTCGCGTCGACTTGCATCTGTTAACACGCTGACAGCCGTGTCTACCGGAAACGAGACGCGACTCGCTCCCATTTAGATACGAACGTCGCGTTCAGTCGATGTGAACACCTTTTATTTCGCAGTCGTCCCTCGGATCACTTTCTTTTGTCACGTTTTTAAGGCTGTCACGTTCGCGGACGAGCTGGTGGACGCCGAGAGCTGTGATTTTTGCAATCGATTAGGATAAATGGGGATCGTTCTTACGCTGCATTGGAGTTGGTTAGAGATCTAGACGCTATCTCTGAATAGCAATCGGATTTACTGTTGCCCTGCTTCCAGTACACGATTTTGAAGGTCTGCATATTTTCTATTTAGCGTGACGTTCTTCCGTGGTATTGAATGAGGTACTCAATTGTCAAAGCAATCACGATTTGTTTCGCTGTACAGCGAGAGACAATCTCATCTTACGATGTACCCTTGCAAGCAATGAAAAGTCAAGTGTGAGATGTCATCAGGATAAATTGACCTACTTTTCGCGTCATTGAGAATGCATTTCGTGCCATCGTGCCTTTCGTCTCTGCTCTGTCGTTGGACAATTTTTAAAGTATGAAGTATGAATTGTTTAAACCACGAGGACAAGTCGATTTCTTTATCGTAGTTGAAGCAGTTGTCAAAGCGATTCCGTTTGTCGAACGAGGCGAGCACGGTGGCCGCCGAAACCTAGCCGCCACGCCAGACCCCAATCGCCATGCGGCCGGTCTGGCAGAGACACGCGTGTTCGAAATTAACAGGCGTCGCTGCACTTCCGCGTGGCCGGCTGCATAGAAACACGGCCCGAGGGGAAAACGTGTCTGGAAGCAAACGTGCGTCGCGTCGCGTCGCGTCGTCTCGGAGCTTCTGCCAGCTTCGAAGCGCATTCCTCTCGGCACGCGATCACGCCCATGGCGTTCCCCATACGTGACTTCCCGATCTCCGACCGGAAACGGACGCGCTTCGATTTCCTTCGCGGCGACGGGCGCGCGCGCGCGCGCCGAGAGATCGGGCCGCTCCTATCGAGATCCGAATCCGACCTCATCCTTATCGGGGGCCTCTTCCGACGAATATTATCGGCTGATAACGTATCGAGATAAAAGCGTTTTAAGTGTCTTTAGTCCGAACGCTGCGCGTACACTGCGACGAACCGTCTCTCCTGTCCGCGACGCCGTTCCGCCTATATACGCTTTCATTTTTCTCTACGGATTCCTCGGGAAGCCTGGCAAACGTTCCAACACCGTGTTCTACAGGGTTCCCGGGAATTCTCGGATTTCTCGGGCGTGCCCGCGCCTGTCCGCGCAGTGTCGTTAACACAGGGTTTACGAAACCCGCGAAGCGACGGGTCACCGATTTTTCAGTCGCGATCATCCGGAATGCGTGTACGCGTTGTTTGCCGCGATAACTATGGAAATCAAATTCCTTAAAAATCAGTATAACTATGTTATCGTCGCTTTTAGAAACTACTCGTCTTTAGTGCTCCGTAAATCGAGTAATAATCGAGCCATTTATTTTGCATTTATTTCCATGGCGAGAGGTCGATATCAAAATTCAATTCTTCCAAAAATTGGCTCGAAATTTGTTTAGTCTCACATTTGGCAATTCGTCGAACGGCAGGACATCCAAATGTTCTACAGACATTCTTTCGTGTAGGAGACACTGTTTGAACAGCTGTTCCCCCGATGGTATTGGTAGTATGGAAAGGAACCATAGATAACGGCTGGGAACGAACCTAACCGGTCGATCGGCAGGCACCGACCCGTTCCACCTTCTGCCCCGAACCTTTCTGTCTTTATCTCGGTTTCGTTTGGTCTTCCCAATCTTCTTCCTGCACTTTACGTGAAACTTCCGGCGACCGGATATCTTGCAACTCCGTGCAGCGATAGAACGATCGAACGCTTCTTCGTAGCCTAACTATCTATTTCAAAAACTATTTATCAACACTTTGCATTCGATGGCATTTTAACGATAAATCCAAAATGACCCGCGATATTTCATTTCGAACGACTTATTAACGTGTTATATATTCGTTAGAAAAATTGTATCGTCGAAAAGCGAATGCTTTCAAAATTCAATGATTTTTCCCTCGTTAGAGTGAAGCTCGAATAAAAACCGTGACAAGTTCGAATTCTGTTAGAAAGAGTTCCAACTTCTCACCTGACCGGGTCTGGCCCTCAGAATCCGTCGGAGCATGATCTAAAGATCCTAGCAGTCCCAAAGAAGAAGAGTCGGCTCTCCGCGAGGGATCTATGCGCGGCGAGCCATAAATCATTCGGCGACGAGAAGCGCAACAATCGGATTAGCCGGGTGGAGGTTTTTTTTTTCGCACGGCGTCGAATCGCGAAAGGATTTATGAATGAGCGTGGACAGGGGCTTGAACATGCTGCACAAGCATCGCAGGAGCTCTCTGAGCAGCCTGCTGCACCGAAAGGAGAGAGCCGAGTTCCTGAAATCTGTAAGTAAACCAATCGGCATCGTGGGACCCCGACACATTCCGCAAACACTCGTTATCGAGATCATAAAACGCGCGACGCTCGGTTTCGTTTAATTGCGCGTGTTTTCGCGATGACTGGTCGGACGCGCGGGTCGGCTGACATCATTCGCTGTTTGAGTAGGTGTCGCGGAATTAGAGATTTTGCAAATTAGCGCCGCGCGCACGGGGGATCGCTGATCGATGATCCATCGGCGTCGTTTCCAGTCGCGGCGTGCCTGCATCGAACTCCGTGTTTCCGAAGCGCTGGAAGCGATGTTTCAACAATTAAATCTCGAGACAGCGTCATCCTTCGAGGCAAAAATTTCCTTTAAGAAATCAATAATACACGAGCGAATTAACAACATGCGAATTAACAATAAGCGAATCGGAAAATATATGCGTCTATTATTTTGCCGAGCGTCATCCCACGAGGATTGCGCGATCTATCGCTACACGGTGACGATCTATTAACGCTCGCTCGTCGATCGCGGTGAAAAAAGAAGCTGGCGTAGAATCTATTCAGGAAATAATGGTATCTGGAGCAGCTTCTTCCGCAGCTTATCAGCGGGTTATCAATGCGACAAAACTTCAACGCATCGGCGAACAATACGCGAGGAGATCGGTATCGCTGCGTGACGTTTGATACCGATTGGACTTTGAACTTTCTCGCGAGAACCTCTGCGAACTATGGTACCGATAATCGAGGACGTCACCATTGCTTGCTGCTCCGTTTCCTGTCTCCGTTTCGCGGCCGCGCGTCATCGTGTTTCGCTTGGGAACCGAGATTCGCGGTTGTAATCGTCTATCGTAGCAATCAAAGCGGTGTGTCGCTCGGCTCGTCTCGGACCGGGCTTTTGTCGTCACGATCCCCGTTACAACCACGACGACGTTCGCACGGTGACATCATCGTGCTAAAACTACTCGCGATGTCAGTGGAGAGGAGACACGCGACCACGAAGAGAGGACGCGCGCGCCCTCCTCGCCGTCTGGGGAATCAATGTCGCCCGCGTGCATCCACACGTGTGCATTGGAGAGGTCAGGTTGTGTCTCTCTAACTTGGCCGGGATGACTAATCGGTGTTTACTGTTGTGATGACTGCTTGATTCGCGAGCGCGCGAGCTTTCGCGATCGGTATTTGCGAGACGCCAGGACTATCGCGATCGGATCGTCGCGAGGAGGCGGCGACCGCTTCAAAGAGTCCGTTTTATCAACCTGTGACACCTTTTAACAGGACTCTGAACGATCTAGGAAGCGTCGCCGAGACCATTTTACTCTAATCCGATTTGCCAGATTTAATTTTAATCGATAGATCAATCACAAGGATCGAGAGTTACGTAGGAACTCGTTTCACACATTTTATATCCGAATTCCACGCTGCGGTGTTATACAATTGCGATAGAATCGTTTTCCTGTTTATTTAAAACGATCGAGGAGTATTGTAATCGCAGTTCCATCCGATCGCGACGCTCTTCATGAATATCCTACGAAAGAAGCAGCCGTTGGTGCAAAGAGCAACGTGGAGAATGACTCGATGAAAATGCATAGAATCCGCAGTCCAGCTGTTAGCATGCATATCGAACGTGCTTCTAATTCAAACTCGATTATCGGAGTGCAAGAATCAACGTTACGTGCCTTCCTTTTTCTGACGAATTAAAGAGACCACGGAGAGCCAAGTATCGTCGACTCGTTTATCTTCGACTCGATGAATAAAACCCACGATCGACTTAGTGCACAGTTTTGACGCATGTGCGGTTCATAGTCGGTCATCCAAAAATCTCTGCATCCACGAAGGTCGAAAATAACTTTCTGCGTCGGATCGATGAATCTCCGGGGATCGAAGGATCGTTGGAGGTGTCCGTGGACGATTCTCGACTTCGGGTCACGTTTGTTTTCGGTGAGGCAGCACGATGTCGCATTCCACGGCGGTGTTCCGCCACGGTGACGCAAATCGCCTTCGGAGCGGGTTAACAAACCGCTTCTCGGTAACGATTCGTCTCGACGCGTCCCGGCGCGTCCCGACGCGTCTCGACGCGTCTCGGCGTGGTTTCGTTCGCTGCTTTGCCTGGCCTGGTTCTCGGAATCGTCGAACTGCCTCGCGTGTACTCGACATACCTCCGTCGAAATCGTTGCTCGAAGATGGCTCCGTCGATCCTCCTCCCCTCGGTCTTGTGCAATAGATCGTTCGATTCAACCGACGATTAACCGTGGAAACCGAGTTTAACAGGCCGCGCTTAATGGTCCTTCGAGAATCGAAATGGGGAGCTCCGAAATGGGAACGGACTGCCTTCGCTAATATCGTTTAATCATTTTCTCGAAAGGAAATTAATACCCTTTCGGTGTTGCTTAATTGCACGCGAGGCTGTTAAACGACGCTATGATTCGACGCTAAACTTACCGAGCGCGAAAAACGAGCGACGACTGGTGCTTGCTGATAATATCGAGATTTATCGTATAGAGACCTTTCGCTGTTTTATTACAGCTTCTGCTTAATTCAAGAAATTTATTCAATCGTTTCCTGTGGGAAAATTTTCGCGGGTCTAATAAAACCAAAATAAAACTTTCTCCTCTCGAACCTGACGTTTCTCTAATCGAGCCACCGAGTTATATTAAAACGAAATTTAAACGAAAGAGTGAAGCAGAGCGCCAGCATACGCAACACCGAACGATCGCTCATAATGGAAGATTGTATCTCGAAGCAGACGTTAATAAAATTAACGGTGTTTCGCATCGACGCGCGAAACCCTCTTAAAATCTGTTTCGCAACGGCGCGGAATCAGCATGAAATTATCTCTCGAGGCATGCGCTCGCGATCTCTCGGCGAATTTTACGGGGTAATAACGACAAAGTCGATTATCAATTTCGCAGTTTCGTCACTTTCGCGCGAATCTTTTTCCTCCGAATGAGCGGTGTGCAGCGAATCGGCCAAGAAAGCCAGTCGACGGACGCGCGGTCGATCGAAGGCCGATCAATTAAGATTCATTATCCGGCGACGGCCTTGCCGCGGCGATTCGTTCGGCTAATTAATTTGGCCGGTCTCCCGGCGATCCTTGCCGCTCTCGATCGACGCTGCCAAACAATCGGCGTCGATTCGCAACGCTCCGGCTAATGAGAGTTAATCGTCGCCGCGGCGGTTCTCGCAACCGGCGTCGCCTCTTGCATAAGCCGGTATTGTTGAA
This sequence comes from Augochlora pura, assembly GCF_028453695.1. Lineage (NCBI taxonomy): Eukaryota > Metazoa > Arthropoda > Insecta > Hymenoptera > Halictidae > Augochlora > Augochlora pura. Next base: position 1,033,288 of record NC_135779.1, read on the forward strand.
CGGGCGTATTGTTATGCGGTGCCTCAAACATTTACCGTGAACCACCTATTAGGTAGGTGAGAGCAAGCTTTATTAGGCTGACCTGTGTGTCACTTTTGTCAAAAAACTGCGTCACTAAAAACATGGGTCAAAAATGGGTCATGCTTTGCAATCGATGCAACCCTACGTCCGATAACGAGCCCTTCCGTCTCTCTCTATTTTTCCTGTGGCCATTTCTGCGCAACGAAACCACTAATCGACCTTTTAGTTTCGCCAGACGAAGTCCGAGGAATCGAGGAAACCGCGGAGCAATCGCCATGGAAATGGAATTGCATTCGAATGCGTAACAAATGCAACGAAACGGAGCGTGGAGCGTGTTCGATTGGTTTTAATTGGCCTGCGATCCCGCTCTCTCCGTCGGCCGATTGAACGTTTAGCAGTTGCTTCACCCCGGAGGAATCGCCTTCCAAGATTTCCCTGTGTCCGTTTTGCTATTTCGTTATTCGAAAACGACTATTGATCCGCTCGAAGTCTTCGAATACCTTTGTTGATCGTGTCTTGTGCAATCGATATTATTGATCCAATCATTTCATCGGCGACGCCTAAAATCTGAAAAGTTCCCATATTCAACAAAATGTACAATTTTCTATACATTGAACTATTTGTTCGTCCATAATGGAAATTATTCACGTACGATGGCAAACTGTAGCACGCAAAAATATGCGACATATATCATAGTCGATGTTGATTTAATTCAGGATCAAATTCGATCGTTCTAATTTCTCCACGCGATGATCCCTCGGACAAAGAACAGATACAAAAGTCCTCGGTGTCCCGTGAAAGTCCCCGAAACCGGTCCTCCGGAGCATTCACCTAGCGCCTCGACCCAAGAGCGCGCACCTACCGGCCGAGACGGTACGGTTCCAGAAAACGGTTGATCGATCGATCCCCGGCCCTCGTCGCGCACCGATCATACCCACGATTCGCCTGGAATTATTCCTCTGTTTACTAATAAATGTTCGACGATCGTTACATCACACGTCGATATTTCTGTCGCGGCATATCGACGCGAAGATATCCGTCGGCCGATAACGCTTATCAGGCTCCGGCGATCGGCAGCGATTCCGTGAATCGGTTACGGCGCATTCTAATTAAAGACGATCGATAGGCAGGCCGATCGATTTTTACGCAGATCCACCGTTTTTCGGTGGATATCGTCGGCGGCAGATTCGCGTTCGATAAGAAGCTCGAAAAGGCGGCCGGTCTCGCGCGCCCGATGGAATTCCTCCGTTCCCCCCGGGGGCTTATCTCTCGCGATTCAATGCCACCGCAACGACCGGCCCGAGGAATTCTCCTCGGCTAGGCGAGAGAGAACTCCTTTATGCGCGCGTAGAACCGGAGGAACGTGTTTCGTTCGAGCCGAGAGCCGCGCCGCGCGCGCCGAGAGGAATCCTTTGTTCGAACGGACGCGACCGTGTCGCGCACACCTTCCAATCCCGACGACTAATTGCTCGTACACCGAGCCCCGTTCGATGCAACCCTTCACTCGTACTGCTCCCCTATGGCCCGCTTCTCCCGAAAACGCGATTAAATTGATCGAGAAATCAGCTGCGGATTTTACGCGTTCGTCGCGGAACATGTTGACGAAATTCGTTGAAACCACCATTTTCTCGTTTAATAATACGGCAATGAAGGTAAACGGCTAAACTCATCAATTTGGCGGAAAAAGTGATACAAATTTAGAATTCGAGTGTCCAAACGTGCAAGCATCGTCCATATCGCTGTTCCAGGAACGCTCGTTATCTGTATTTTATTATTGGTTTCAATTTCGAAAAATCGAAACCGTGCGAGGACGTTCCGCGAACGTGTCGCAACGGTCGCGCGTTCTGAAAGCGACTCTGTGGCTTGGTTTACGCGGAAGCTACAGTAGTCGGCATTGTATTTGCGACGTGTTCGAGTTTGGAAACAGAGCTGCGGGGATGCGATAAGCTTATCTCCCTCGGTTAAAACCTCGCGTTTCGAAATTCCGCTGCATAGAGGAGAGGCGCGCCTCTTTATCGGCTAATCGGCAAGAAAAATCCGCGGCGAAGCTAGAAGCATCGAAATTATCGCATAGTTGACGAGGAAAGCGGAAAATGATTGAAATATTTGAGATATTGTTGCGACGACGCGAGACAGAATTAAAAAACCATCGGGCTTTCGATGAAAGCGAAGATTGGAGTAAGAGAAGCGTGTAATCACGGCCCGGTTGTAATTCGTCGGCTCTAATCTCTCGAATCGATTCTTTGTGCCGCTCGAAATCCGGCTTCGAACGTGAACTCGTCTTCGAGGCTTATGGTCGCCGGCTCGCGCGCACGCGTGCACACGCACGCGCACACACACCACCGGACTTTGTACAACGACAGTGTCACGAGGAGACGTCTCCGAATCGCCTCTTTGTGTCTGGCGAGAGCCAACACGCCTACAGCTGTCTGCCAATGTTCTGCCCGATAGAGTCTCTTGCCCGTTCGAAGACAAACATCAGAGAACAGCGGAATTATTTTCGTCGAACGTCCGGCCGATTCATCACCCTCGAACCGATCCTACGACGATTTAGGCAAACGGTATCGAATTACGTGAATTTTGACGAGGACTCGACACGCGAGCCGGTTGAAAGAAGATTACGAGAGACAAAGAGGACGCTGGCTCGAGCCCTGCGAAACAGGGAGCAATTAGGTCACGCCCACTCGGAGCCTTTTAAGCGAGGAGAGATTTTTAGGGGATGATGAGTCCGGAGAGCAATCGAGTCGCGCCCACTCGCACCATTATGCAGCACAGAGAGAAGCCTAGTTGTCCGCAGAATCGTTTCCTCGCGATCTTAATCCCCGAACGGACTCCGCTATCTTTTCGTTCAGCTTAACTCGCAACGCCAAGTTCGCTGACTCCACCAGCACAACAAAGGCTTCTTTTCCACGAACACGGTAGTCGGAGAAATCGTGAGAAATCCGAGCCGATAATAAACCGAGAGGGAAATTGATCTCTTGATCGCGGAAATTGTAACGAGTTTGCATTTACAGGACCCCGAATCAAGTGGCGCCAAGGCGCTGCTCGTAGGTCGCTTCATCAACGCATCTCGCGAAGAGGAGCTCGCGCGGGATATTATTTGGTCGCTGACCTATCAAGGCGGCCTGCCGCACCTACCCTATCAATTGCTCTTTTTCGTGTGTGCCTCTTCATCGAGCCTCTCTCTCGCTCTCCGCCTGTCCCGCTATCTCGCGTTCTCGTCTCACGTCGGCTTCCTTCCTCTCCATCGCGAGCGAGAGTCTCCCTTTCTCCTTCCGTTCTTTGTTCGCCGCACGGGGAATGGAAACTTCTCACTTTTCCGTGGCCGGGCCCCGCAACACGTGCACCGGTCCTCGAGGACACCCGGTACACTTTCGCCAAAATTCCACGCGGCGACGATCCTCGAGGCTCTCCACGAGTTTTCTTCCAGCACCTCGTTAGACCGCATTCCTGCCTTTGTGCCCCTCTTTTCCGTACGCCAGATGCTCGCTTTCTTCCGTCTGTGATCGGACGCGATGATCGACCACCTTGACTCCGATCCTCTCGCCGCTATTCGGAGGACACTAAACCATGCTGTCCTTTGTGATCTCTTCAACGATCGGTCTCCGATTTCCTGTCTTAGAATTATTCGGATCGCGTGGATGCTTCCGTGGAAAACGATCAACTAAATTCCTTTGTTTCAGCATACAATTTCTTGACCAATAAATCATTGCGTTCTTCCTCGATAGATAACACTGTAAAAAGGAAAGCTTAATGTCCAACTTAGTATTGTAACAAAAATTAGAGAAAGGCTCTGTATAAAAAACAGGAGCTTGTCAAAGTTTTGTAAGAGTGACTTTTTTGCTGCTCGCCACGTTTCCTGTTAAATGAAAAACGTTCGATCTCGGCTTTATCGCGGGAACCTTGAACCGCGCGCAAGAATCTTCTTCTTTTACAAGATGGCGGAACGATTGCTGCAACGTCAGAAATCTTTCTCGGATCGATCTCTCACAGAACTTTCACATTCTTTTCGGGCAAGTTCCCTCGTTAGGAGTAATTCGTTTTATCGGCCGTTTCGGAGATTTTTATAGTAGCCCGTGTTAAACCTGTCGCATCGCCGCGTTTACGTTGAAAGAGAGCGTCTTGCGAAGACGGAATTAATTCGTGTAACCGGAGGAAATTGATTTTAATATCGCGACATAACCGCGAACGAATTCCTTGGTCATTAATACCGAAATCGCGTAGAAAATAACAGAATTCAGAGAAGCTCGATTTTTCGGTCCCATTAAAGCGCGCCACGGTCTTCTCCGTCCGCTTTAAGTAGAATGAGCGTAAACTGGGACACAGATAACTCGTTTCTCGGAACAGCGAGCGGACAAAAACGCGTCGCTTTTTGCCGGTCGGCACCCGAGAACGGCGTTAAAACACTTTTCCTTCTTTCGGTGGACGCAGACAGCTTTTTACCCTCGCAATCTCTACCCGCCCTCGAATTTTTATGCCGCGTTCGATTTCGGTGCGAGCTTCCACTCAGCGTGGCTACAATTTATTCCAAACTATATGCATATCTCTACATGTGCTTCCATCGTTGCTTACTTTCCAGTATCGTAATTCAATTTTATGTAATTAAATTGACACCTCCACGACGCTCGTTCTCCATTTGATTCGATGCCAGAACTGCAATTAAAAAGAACACATTTAATCGAACAAATGTCTCGCAACCATATCTTTAGAATCTCGATAATCCAGTGCCTTGAACCTAGCGCTTATTAATTGCTCCGCCGTGAAAGTCTGTCGTTTCGACGAACGCGATACAGCGTCCACCTACGCAACTTTCCTCCGGAACGATTTAATTATCGCCTCGCGCGGAGATGCTCGCAAACAGAGACACGCTCGCGAATCGTATCAACGACGTATTAGCGGCCGTAAATCGTCCCGCAAACGGTCGTTACGAAAGCGAATCGAGCGAGAACGATCCCGATGGTAATAGATCGATTCACGTGCGCGCGATTATTCGGAGGTATTCGTAAGTTGGCGGGGCCGCGTGGACGGCGTGTGCGCGCGCCGCGCTGCGATCGCGGATTGCGCGGTGCAGCTGCGCCAGCGCCGCAAACGGTCAGTTCGGCTACGACCGTGGCGCGACGTAGATCGTGTCCCCGTGTGTTTTTGCGTTCGATCGTGAACGTGTTGTCTCTCTCGCCTTTGTGCCAGCCAGCCGGTAGAGAGGTTAGTCGTGTGTACTAACCGTTCGCCGAAAGTCAGCCGTCCGATCGCCAAAAATCGCTGGTCTATGGCGCGGAGACCATGTTTAGCGAGACGATCGCGCGATCGCGCGGCCGACAGCTGAAAACGGCGAGCGACGATGACACGTGAAAATCCGTGTCCCTGCGCGGCCGCTGCAACAACGGAGATACGATTTCTCGTATCGATGCTTCGAGAGGTCGACGGTGTAAGTGCTCGCGTTCGAGGTTCTCGCGGAGATAAGGACTATGGCGAGGCGGGTAACGGCAGATAAAGAATACAGAAGTGCGTGCCCTTGGTGAACTGTCAAATGGTTGGTCTCACCTCTCTTTATCTTTACTTTTCTCCGTAGGGATCTCTCGCTCCTTTTTATCGCGTGAAATACGACCTCTGTCGACCTTGAAGCACACCGCGACCATTTGATCGGGGCATACGTTGCCGCCGAAAACTGCACCGGCACTCGAACACTGTCGATTGCGTAGCTCGATACGGTCTTTTTTATTGGAGGCATCGCGTGTCGGAACGAAACGATAATCCGAGTCGAACGCCGTAGGATAAATTGGCAATCGAAGCTTGGGATAAACAACGGTAAGATGTGCGAGGAGATTGTAGAATTGCGGTCACGTTGTCGGCATAATTTCAGGAAGAATGAATCGTTTGTCAACTGGTCCGGACGTTTGTTTCGCGACGTTGCTTGGAGGAGAGTACGTGACGGGACCGAACAGCGAATGTGTCCGTGCAAGCAGGCTGGTGCAACGGTTGAAGCGAGACAGACGCACGCGCACCGGCGGGCATGTCCTCCGTGTTTACGTTCCGCCAAAACAGGGTTCTTTTTTACGAATGCTTTCGAGGCGGACGCGTCGACGTACAATGATCGTGTTCCCATCGGTTCCGTTGACCACAAGGCTCCATTTACGTAACGAACGGGTTGCGAGACCGCATAGCTTGCATATCTCTTTTCCAAGAACGTCCAAGCGCGCGTGGTACGCGGCGACGATCCAGGCTCGTAGCAGCGGGTGCCTTTTCCCTTCCGGTTCGATGCGGTTGACGCCATTTTCCTCAAAACTAAAATCCCGCCGAATCGAATTCGGTTCAAAGAACTGTAGAAACTCTGCCGAGGTTTCTAAAGACCGCATAGGTAGTTTTTTCAGCCGGATCGGAGACCAATTAACCGTGAAAGGTCAACCACTTTCGAACGAATTTCGAGATCCGGGATCAGCTGGCAGAACTCTGCTCCGAGGCAATATTATTAATGAAGCACGTAGGTGTAGCGACTCGATTTGTTGCGCGCCGGAGCTCGGTGAACGGTAATCAACGGCCACAAAAATTCGAAAATACGTCGTACCGGAACGATCGGGACCGTAAACGCCTGCGGTGCACACGTGTAAGACTACGTTACCGTTCTATTTTATATTTTCACGATGCGATTGATTTCAGTTACGCGAAGCGATCACGGTACGCTGTAGTCTGCCTATAGTACGGTATAATTGTGCTATAGTTCGTCTAGGATACAGTATAATTGGGCTGTAGAATTTAATTGTACTAGAGCGCGATTAAAAAATGATGCAGGCATGTTGTAAGCCTACATAGATGCTGCGCAATCTGTATCGCAATCTGTGTATAGTTTTACATGATTGCATTGCAGCTTGACTATAGCACAAGCCTGTTATAGTCTGAACGATTACGATAGAAGCGTCTTACAGCCTGTCGAGATGTTCTATAACAACTTTGAGACAATGGAACTATGACATTATATAATCGCATTACAGTAACAATTATGACAACAATGAGAAAAAATTGTCTTCGCGCGACTACGTAATTGAAGTACATTGGCATCGCGTGACTATTGCGTCTATCCATTAGACTGACTATAATTCTACACCGGTTCGCGCAAAGTGCTGCTAGTACTGTGTCATTATATTGTACTCTAATCTTGTTCTCTCGCTATTATAGACCAGTGTCGATTTATGACTATAACCGTAACACAGTGAAGAATACGACGGTACGATGAAAATGTAGAACTACATTCTCGTAACGCGGTGCTTCTATAGCGCGATAAAGAATATAAAAACAGTAGAGGTATAATCTGCGGCGATTTATATATAGCGATCATTGTTTTTTTTAAGCAGACGTTTCAAGAGAGCATAATAATTGTTTCAGATGTCGGAGTTCCCAGTGGAGGGAGGGGAAAGCGGTGACATGCATTCTGTCATGGAGAACTTCCAGAAGAACAACATCGTGACTGGCAGAAGTCATGTCACGCATCATCCGCAGGTCACCACGTCGTCGCAGGTAAACCTCTACGAAATCAATTTTCCGTAGACGAACCGAACCCGCGCGAAATCCGGTTATATTCGGCGCGCCTGTCGAGCGATAATTATGAAAGAAGCCGGCGTTTGTAAACATTTCAGCGATAAGTCAACATCTAGCGAAACAAAGTGCGATAGGTTGACCAGTCATCCGACTACCAAACGACGCCAGCAGCATTCGATGAGCAAACACGGAACGTCGTGCTACCTACCGTGCCTTCTTTCTCGCCTAATCGATGGCTCGTATGATACGCAAACGATCGCATTATCGACGAATCCGGGCGACGACTGTTTTGGAAGCTGGTGCGAAAAGAGCTTCGATTTCGTCGAATCACCGACTTCCGCGAAACGACAGGAGGAACGTCGCGACGTCTCGCCCACGAATCTCGTTTTCCCGATCTTCGGATTATTCACCCCTTGATGAGGGAACGTCCAAAATTATGTTACGATCGTCATCGTTCGCGCGATTGGTCCACGTGGCGGCGCAGCTTGTTTACACGCTGGTCGAAAGTCACAGACGAAATCCATTCGATACGTCGAACACTTGCGAGAGCCTATTTATACGGGCACTCGTTTCGGTTCGAATTGCACCGAAATAGACGTTTCACGGAGCTGTTGCAATCGGCAAGGTGTTGGCAGCTGGCCGCCGTGCAGGTGGAAAACATTGAACCCTCTCGGAACCGCTGCAGACACTCTGCGTTTCCCCGAAACGAAGCCCATCCAAGTAGCACCGTTTCGTAAACTCTGCGACCCGAATCGTTAACGCTTGGCAATCCAGACCGCGAAATCGGGTTCTTCTCGAAACTGTCTTTAGTCGTTAGGCGATCTTCGTGTAGGAGATCTATCGGCAGACACGATTGCGCAAGGATACAGAGTCCACGTGTTTCTGCGCCGCTAGTTTATACGGTTATCGTCATCTTCTTTTAATTACGTCTCGGACTTGGATCGAGGCTCGTTTTCCGAGTGGATCGGCCCGACGGCACTCGAGACACGAGACTCGGGCTACTTTGGTAACCTTCTTCGTTGGTCGCGTAGACGTTCGAAGCTCGTGGAACCTTTCATTGGCTTGTTACTGCAACTTCAGCAACTAGAATCTTTAGCATCAGATAGTCAGTTTCCTGAAGAATGTCAAGGCACAGAGCCTCGAAGAATTCCGAAGAATCCGGCAACGATCTCGAGCGGAGCTCGTAGAATCCGAGAAATCTCAGCTGGACGTAGAGAGATCATGAAATCCGCCGTTAGCCGGCCCGGTACTCCTATCCGGTTGAAATAATTGAATAATCAGGGGACCGGTATTGGTGTCCATAGGATTGCGTAATGTCGCCCACGTGAATTTTTTCCCGCCGGTCGACGGAGACTTAAACTTCCAGGTCCGGGAGCCTTGAAGACCGACTTTCTCAAGGCTCGTTCGTCGAGACCGTTGCCTCTCTTCGAATGCTGGGTGTTTGGCACTATCGGTCCGTTCCCGTTTGGACATTTACCAGAACGGCATATCGTGATCCGCGTTCCTCGCGACTCGCGTTAATTGGAACGGAGGGCAAGACGACGAGCGAACACGTTCCGCCGTTATTTTCGGAAGCCGTTCTTTTTCCCGACAGACGTCCGCAACCGCGCGTGCTCCTCGGGAGAGGCTTTCTCCATGCGGAGAACGCATGGACAATGCCGGCGAGTTCGCATTGCCCCTTGGTTACACAGTTGGCGACGCGATCAAAGAGCTTGGCGAACCGTCAAACGGTTTATTTCGACGCGAGTGCCGACAGAGTTGTTACAGTTTGTCACGGTTCAGAACGCTCGCCTCCTTCTTTCTTTCTCTCGTGGAAACATTGCTCCTCGAAGACCCGTCTATGCCAATTCCAATGCCTAATGACAACGTCCTTGGGTTAACTACGCGGAACCACGAAGACGGTGGTCGAAAGGTCTAGGCTTGAAGTATTGTCTTAATTTTTCACTTCACGGTCTTTGACAAATGACTTCCCCGAAAGAGGCAACTTTGAAAACATCTGCACGCGCAGCTGGAAGTAAGCAGAGGCAACGTGAAGTGGACGGACACGCGTTTCAAAGTACATTTCCGTTTGCAAAAGATTTTTATCGCGTATAAATTCATAGTACCCTAGGTGGTACCTTTCAATTAACCAGAGAAATATATTCCATGTTCTAAGTTTAATCAAATTAAATAGAGGTGTCTGTCCATTGCATGCCGCTTCTACTTCCGAAGGAATTCCAATTTGACGCTAGGAAAGCTAAAGAGAGCGCGCGCAACGATTTCGCGTCGGTATTAAAAATTTGTCCAGACGGGATGACTCAGTCACCCAATTTTAGCCCTGTTTCGTATTTATCCGCGGCGGCAACAAAATCGCACTGTTTTCTCGAGCGTGCTCGATCTCTCCGGATGCTGTTTGTTTGAACGAACGGTTGCCGAATTCTGCTCTCGGTTTACCTTCTCGCGTGGAACAAAGGAGATACGCGATGTGCGTGTCCGTGCAACCGGGTGGCTTGAAAGCAGCGCGTCACCGTTCTTCAACGGTTACGAGAAAATCGCGCGCGAGTATTATCGGATTCCTGGCCGGCGGAAAATAAATATTATGCAAACGAAAGTCACGGAAAAGTGACTGAGAAGTTGTTCGCGGGAAAAACGGGATGGTGGGGCGCGAATACGAATGAGTAAGAGAGTAGAAGTCGAGTAAGAGAGAGAGAGAGCAAGCGAAAAAGACGAATAGGCGGGAATGACTCACCCCACGTGGATTTTAAATAGAACGTAAACGGCTTTTGACTCGGCAGATGCTGACGACGAACCAGAGCCAGAGCAGCAGCAGCAGCTCGAGCAGGGTGGCCAAGTCCTCGCAGAGGATTCTTACCTCGTCCTCGTCGAGTGAGATGAAAGCTACCTCTATGAAGAACGACCTCAGGGAATTGAAGCGCGGCATATCCGAGATGAAGAACAACATCTCCACCAACTTTTCGCAGCGGTTGCGCAACAGCATGGAGAACCTCGTTGACAGGTGCGCACACTCTTATCGCCTTATCTACCATTCTTTTCATTCTCGTGTTTCCAAAGTACCAACGACAGCTTTCCAGACATTCTTTAATCAACGCGCGAGCTGTCATCTTTATTAATCCAAGTAAATAACTTGGTCCTCTTCGAAAACCATTCTTCGCAGAATTGTCTCCTAAATTACAGAAAGAGTAGATCTCTCTTGGAACCGACGAAACATCCATCCTGTGTCTCTCGAAAAATTGAGAAAACAATGTCCTTTAAATCCCAATTGACATCTTCTCGCTTCGCTGAAACGATCGTCGATTACTAACCAAGAAACATCATACCCCTTTGTTCAAACTGAAAAGCATCGACTCCTGAAGTCGAAGGAAGGCTTTCGCTCCGAATATTGGAGCAATTTGCCGGTGCATGCGTCCTCGTGGCGGAGCAGAAAATAGTTCAAAAAGTCCCTAGAAGTTGCTCGAATCCCCTAACGCCACGTAATCGGCGAAGTCGCGGTCCAAGAATTATTTATAAAAGCGTATTCCCGTTTTAGCGTCATCTCTCGCCGCGTTCTATGTTTCGCGGCAGTTCGCGAACGCAGCTATCGAGTGGGCAGTCCACGTGCTCTCTCTCTCTCTCTCTCTTGTTCACCGTTCAACGAGAACTATGGCTTTTTGTCACAGGGATGGGAGCGGACCGGAAGAAACGGATTTGACGGAGCCATTGGTCACGTTCCCTGATCCTGACACGCCACCCCCTTCGACAGGCACGGTTACTTTGACCGGAGGATCGCCCTCCCAGCTGAGCTCTCTGAACTCGCTGAACAACCTTCACAACATGAGCCCGCCGATCAGTATGACGAACATCTCGAACATGACCAATCTGCCTGCTGGACAGGAGACGATGAAGTTCGAGCAGAAGAAGATGACCTCTGCTTCAAAAACTAAGGTCAGTCTGCCGATAAAATCTACATTTATTTCTTCTATCGAATCGTGTTACTTTTGAAACGACTTAAACGTTTATGTTGTTCATTTCTTTTAAATTAGGATAGTCGAGATCATACATGAGGAATACTGATGGTTAATCATTACTTTCTGCGCACTGACTAGACAATTTTCAAAGGATCGTTTCCGAATTTCCACTATTCTCCTGACAGTATTACTCTATAGAGTGATATATTGCTCTACAACTGGACTGGAATAAAAATTATAATTCCAAAGGGGATTGAGAACATCGCCGATCTGTCACGTGTAGCATTAGCTCGAGAAAAACTTGCACGACGTTACAGTCTTCGTATTAGATACCGATCCGAGGGGTTTGCGCGAAGCATACTTGCGATAGATCTGCGGTAGCGGTTCGATTAGAGATTATTAGCTCTCATGGGATTACAGTAGATTAAGACCGCCGCTGGTCAGACCAGTTGGCCAATCGCGTTCTCACACTATTTAGTATCGATGAAAAAAAGTATCGTCCATTTAACGATGTTCCAATCTGTTTATCTCCCATTATCGATGATAGATTGCAACTTTCTTTAACGATAGACTACCTTATACATTCATAGAACTTAGTAGCAGTATCTTTTTATCAAACCTACACGGTAGCTGTTTCCGGAGCTAGTTTTATTAATTGCAAAGTATGCTGTCGAGACTTCTACAGACTTTTCAAAGAAACTCGGAACTTCGAACGAAACCTTGACTTCGCAGCTCGCCGCGCATTAAAGTCTCCGGTGGCCAGGTGCTCCATAGTAATTAGCAAGAACCGCGAGCGTCTTCCCGTTGATATCACGAATAGGAAATAGAAGGTGATTTACGAGCCCCGACGTCCGACAGTTTTCGGTGCCGCGAAGGCATCCGAAGCTGTTCAAACCGTTTGATTCATGCGCCGAAATCCGGCAGCATCTCAAAACGAGGACAATTTTAGAATTCGACCGGGTTCTCTCGTTCGATAAGCGGCGCGTAATAATCGATGTCGCGTTTATACGATCGAGCTGCGCAACGTTTGGCCGTAGGTGCGGTTTCCTCTCCGTTGTCCTTCACCTTATCGTCGCCGCGAGCCCGTCATTGAGAGGAGGAACATTGAAAATTCACGATCGCGTTCGTCGTTCTTCTGGCTTGCGAGCGGATCGATCCCAGATGGTCTCGCGCTCGTGACGAAAATTAACGGTGAAAATTCTCGAACGAAGGAAGGCGTTTCTCGCTGTTTCTTGCAACAGATCTGCAGAACTGATTTTATTACGCGCGAAGGTTTAACAATTGTACGTGAATTTTTAATGCTTGTTGGGCGATAATCGGAAGATCCGCGACGATCTAGAACACGTTACTCGTGTCAGTTATTTTTACCGTTGAATGTCACGCCCTACCGTCGACAGCTGATCTCTTTCCGCTTGGTTTCTATCTTTAACTTTACTTCCGTCACGCCGCCGTCGAAACTTCTCCCCCTTTTTCTCTCCCGTTTTCTGCGGACCAAGCATTGTCGACGAGCGAGGTCAGTTTTCCATTTCTCCGGTTTCTGCCCAACACTCGACGCGAAAAAACAACAGTCGAAAAATACTAGTACGTAAACGACGCTCGCTATACTTGTACCGCGAGCAAACAATGTTTTCACCGGAACATACCAGCGCGCGAATAAAATAGTTTATCGCGTTCGGCAGCCTCGCCGTGTATCCAAAATATCGAAAACAGACTCGTAGTTCTCTAATTCCAGTAATCTGTCTCGCGTTGTGAAACGAAGATGCTGCGCAGCGCGATAAACGGTTGCGCGAGAGATACAGCGCGTCCGGTATCGCCGCCGCGATAAAGTGTATTTTTTATTTTTATAATAATATAGTTCGTAACGATGTAACCAGTTTCTTTTTCGACGACTCTGTCTAACCAGTGGCGGTTCGCAACGATTTCAGGTTGTCACCGACGGATTCAGCGCCGAGAAAGCGACCGCGAACAGTGCCGAAATGAGAGCCCTGCAGACGGGAGACGTCTCGTACAAGGAACAAAGCGCCGCGACGGCGGCCAGAGCGAGGGTGGAACTCGACGGCGTATCGGCGGAAAAAAGCGTCGCTGCTGCAAGGGTGAGTGAACTCGATCGTCCTCCAAAACCACCCTAATACCTTCCCCTAATTTTGCTAAATATTGCCCTAAACGCGTTTGTTGTCTGCCGTTTTACAAAAATCTCGAACGTTTCCAAAAATCTTCTCTTACCAAATCACTTCTCTTCAACTCTAAATAAAGCAGTCTCAGACTAAATTAAATAACTCTGATCTCAGAAATAAAAACTTAAACCGAAGAATGTCATTACCTTATTTCGAGGCTTATTTTCAAGTTCCCTAAATCGGAACTCCGAATCTCCGAGTGAATCGATAAAAATTAGGCAACAAAGCAGAGGGAAATTATGCAGTTCGTCGAATAAGGAAACTCTGGAGCAACATAGTGTGTGCTGGTAGAAGCATTGCCTTTATTTCTTTGTAATGTGGCGAGCGTGTAGGGAACTGTTGGAACAGTATTCAACGGGCTGCGGCGTGAGAACGAACGATCCTCTGCCCATTTAGGCGACAAAAGGATCTAAAGGAAGGCGGTGTGGTGCTCTGGGTGCGGCCTAAACTCGACTCTGTAGAATAGTTTGGCACGGAACTCCACGCGCGGACTAACCTCCGAGGGTCGTTGACACTGGTTGCAACTTCGTGGTGACGATCTTCGAGAACCGATGCCGTTCACTGATACCAGATAAACAGAGCACGCTCCGGATAAACAGAGTACGCTTTGTCGCATTCCGGGAAACAATTTGAGTGGCACGCCGATAAGGTAGTTCCTAGTAACAATGGAGAATCGATTAGATTTCAACGATGTTTTTGCTATTGATTTTAGAGGATTCTTTTCGCATCGTCGGCTTTATCGAAATGAAATTGGAGAGAAGGGTAAACAAAATTGTAAATTCGCCTTAACACCGGCGACATCAGGTTCGGGTTAATTGGGACCCATGCCATAAATATCGGCTAGAAGACTAATAAATAAACGCGACACGAGGTTCGGGTCTATTAAATCTAGGAGACCAATAAATAAGATTGCAAATCAACCTCTAAACCTACCCTGTTACATTTTTGTGAAAAAGGGTCCGCCACATTCGAGCGTTAAGAACAAATCATTGTTCAATCCGACTATGAATCATGCGACAAAGCGATCGATTTATCGTGAAACGATACGGGCAGTGTTTCCAAACGTTTCTAGAACTCTGAGATGATCCAAGGGGATTTCTGAAATTATCTGACGAAAATATTCAGGAAATGTTGCAACGACCGCTCGACTAATCGGTCGATAGCTTATCTGGCAACGACAACGTCTCCCCCCCCCCCCCCTCTCTCTCTCGAGAGAGAGAGAGATTGAATACTTTGCGGACGAAACGGTGGCCGGTCGTAGGAAGCTGCGGTTCCTCCTCCGATCGGGTTATTCGCCTCCCGTGGAAATCGTCGAACTCGATTACAGGGGCCCGTTGTTGTTGATTACGCACACAACGGACCTGTTTTCAAAGGCACAGCGCGCGCGCGCGCGCACTCTCGCCGCGTCGCCGCGCTAAATTTAGCCGTTTTTAGCCGGACCGCTGCTCTCTCGGCAGTTTTTGACTCATCGACGGAATTTTTGAATCCCAGCCAATTACCCTAACGTCGCGCAACGCTGTTCCCCGTTCCTCCACCCGCCAATCAAAAATCATTCCACGTCGCGAATCGTTGAACCGCTTTCAAAGAGTCCCGCTGTCAGCTGACGACGCTCGCTTTCGCGGATGCGGCGGAGTCGAGCACTATTCGCCGGCCTGTCATCTCTGTTGCAATTGCTTGATCACAGATTTTAGTATACATCCCCCTCGAGAAGTGTTAGGACACCTGCTGTGGGGTTGTCGGCGACTCCATAATATTTTTGAATTATTTACAGACAAATTATTTTTATTGTCAAGATTTTACTCTGCGTCACTCGCAACCCTGCAATGTTACTCTTCCACCCGAGAAATAGAAAGGGGTCGTCTAGGGTTAATATATCATTCTCAAAGAATACCAGGGGTCATCTCGTCAATTTACGAAGGAAAAATTGAGAAAGCAAGGAACCGGGAGAAAGGACAAAGAATAAAAGCCGACCGGCGATAAATCAGAGCAGTCGAGACGTTTCATCGATCCGGACGGCGGCGAGCAATTTTTCGGGCGACCGTAACGCGGCAGGTTCACCGCGGCCGTCGAAATTCCAGCGCGCGTAGGCGTTCAATCTCGTATTTAATGGAACTTTCGCGTGGCCACCCTTCGTTTCAAAGGCCGAGCGAAAGGGCAACGCGTGTTTCCGTAGTTACCCGGGGATCGTTCTCGCGTTATAACCACCAAGGAGCCTTGACCCGCGCGATACACGCGCCGTTTTTTCCTTTATCGTAGATCTGTTCTCACGACACACCGAGCCGCGGCACCTCGATCGAAATCTAGGCTCGCGGCTGCCTTCTCCGCCATCCTTTTATCGAATCCGGAATTGCCCGCAGCGATTAACCTTTCGCGGTGCTGAAAAGCCACGATCGCGCGGTACGCGGCCATTTTAATCGAACGCGCGCGCGATTCTGCCTTCTTCGAGAAGAATTCTTCTATATAGTAGATAAAAATAAAAATCTTCTTTGACGGTTGACGAGTCTCGTCGACTTTCGACGACTCTTCTCGATCCTCGAGAGGCTCCCGTCGACGCCTTTGCGGCAAAGTACCGCATCGTTCGCGCACGATGGCGCACGAAGACGTTGGTCGCTGTCTACGGGGGTGGCGGCGGTGGTGGTGGGCACATGGGGGTGGCCGTGGTCGACTGGAACGCCGGGAAAACCACCGGCGGCCCGGTCGATACACCACCCCCCCAGGGTGAAACAGTTCGTTCCTGGCGCTGATGGTCGTCGGATCTCGCGCGTGTGTCCATGGGCCAACAATTGTCCAACCTGACCCGGAGACTCTTTCCCATCCTGAGACCACCAGGGTGCGGCATCGACCGTCGGAAGATCATGGCTACCGATCCTGGGGTTGGCAGCAAAGCCACGAAAACGGTACGACAACAACGCTCGCGTTTGCTTGCTCCTTTCTTTGGCTCGGAGAAACGGTTGCAGTCGTCGCGATGGAATCGATCGTCCGAGATCTTATAGTTCGCCTTTCATGTATAGTTTGCCTTTGGTGCGCAGTAGTGGTGGTAGAAGACTCTTACCGTTGGTTCGCTGTGTTCCATAGCGTTGTCATAGCCCCGGTTTTTCAAACAATCGATTTCTTCTCGCGTTTATTCGGAGCGATTTCCGAAATTTCATTCAAGCAATCCGCCCTGAATTTCGCATTAAATTACTCGAAGACCAAGAGAACGTACCACTATTTCTCGTCGGAGAATGTTCGTTATTAAAATTCCTCAACATCCACCATGATCGTCGTTTGCCGCCGTCAAGACCGTTGACGCCACCCCGGCGTCATTTAAATGTTCGGTGGCCACCGACGCCACTCGAGCATCGCTTATTTAATTTCCGCGGGTTCTAAGAATATTAATGGCTGCTAGATCGTTCTATGAGCTTAAGAAATCGTTCAACCACGAATTCCGCAGGGATTCGAGTTCCAGGAGAGCATCGATCCTTCGCGGCAGCACGCTAACGCGAGCACCGATCGATCCGCCGCGTTATGAATAGATTGCGGAGTTGTTTACGAGGAGTCCTCCTAGAGGGAATTTCCTATGACCGACGCTGAGCGGAAACTAATTTCCCATGAATCAGAGGATCGAAAGCAGTCCGCCGAGAATTTATGGATCGCTCTATACATAGTCGTTTAATAAACGAGCGGTTTTTCGTCGGGGCTCGCCGCGTGGACGCGACGTATTACAATAGCCTGCCGAGAGAAGGTGCTCCGTTGCGTCGAAAATTCTGTTGCCGGCATCCAACGGTCGAGAAAACCGTTCACCGACTTCCGCGAATTATTTTCGGGCGCGGAGAGAAGTCACTTTGTAGTACTTTTCGCGACAGTCTCGCCGCGGTTTCGCAACGGTTCCGCTTCATTGTCGCCGCCCGCTTTTGAAGCTTTCGCTAACCGCGTTCGCCGAATGACGAACGCTGAGATCATGCTCCGGATTTCGGTCGGATCCGCGGGAATCGTTGCCAACGGGGAATAGATGTCACCGATATCTTCCCGGAACAGAAATAGAGCCCGACCGCGAATCTCGCTCGTCCGCGATGCCAGCTGCAAAGACGGATTTTCAAGGACTTGTTCAAGGTCCGACGATTCCCCATGATCCAGCCGGGATCGCTCTTCGCTTTCTCAGGGTGTCCTACGACTTGACAACCCTTTAACAGCGGACCACTTTCACAGCTATACCATTGACGATTTTTTTAACATTAAATAAATAAATTCCATTGGTTCGAAAAATAATTGAACAATTTCGTTCGGCATTTTTATCGGTGTTGATAACGTTTCTTTCGCAGTTACGTCATTGTACAAATCGAAGCTGGTGGTATAGTGCCAGAGATAGCAACACGGTTCTCTAAATGTCATTTCCTCGATGCTTGTTGTTTCGGTGGCCATTGTCCAGTCCGAAATCGTGTTATTTATAGAATCGTTATCGTTATCGAGTTTATCTGCTCGAGATAACTGGATTATTATTAGCATCCTCCATACTAGTATATAGTATATTTTATTGTGCAACCATATATAATTGACACTATAGCCAGGAATAGTATAAACATTCTAAAGTTTACGAAATTGCAATAAAGCTTCGGCTATCGTATACCGTGGTCAACGAGACCAACCGCTGGATTTTCCATAAAAATTCAAATTGCAAAGACAAATTCAATGATCGAGCTTCTCTCGCCGACTACTTCCGGTCCGATTGCATAACGACGCGTTTCCTTAAATCTCAAAGAAAATGACTGCAGTCTAGAGAAGAACACACCGATGAGAAACGAACGGCGTTGGCCGATGCACCGCTATTTCTGTTCCGCGGTAAAATAGAAATAGCGTCGCGCTCTTCCGCAGGATCCCGCCGAAAAATCGTCGATCACGTGGCACCGCGTCGCACCTTGACGGTTAGCCGGAAAACAACCGAATTAACCTGCGCCCGCGGCACTTGCGAATCGCGCGCTCTCGGTTCAGTGCGCGTCGCGACACTCGGATCTATGGGTCGAACCGCGCCCCGATCCCGCTTCGCCGCGAACGAAACGCGCTCCACGATTTTATCTCGTGGCGACGGCGCCACGAATCGATCGATCAATCGATCGGGGAAACTCCTCGATCGGCGGACTCTGAATCAGAGCAAATAAACGACGTCCGATTAGACGCGCGTGCATCGGTGACATGCGCCCGCGGCGAGAATGAGCGCGCCGTGGCCAGTGCATCGTTGCGTGAGGCAGCGGAACAAGTTCGATCGCGGGCTCGCGGTAAGTTTTTGCCTAATTTTTTGGTGAGAGATCCTTCGAAGCATAATTTTTGGATCAGAAATCCTTCGAAACCTAATCTTTGGATCAGAGATCCTTCGAAGAAATAAATTCATTTAAGGATCGCATCGCAAGAAATAAATTCATTTACAGGTCGCGATCGAGAATCGTCTCGCGCCACGATTTATTCAGATTCGCGCTCGATTCGGCCAGTTATTTGAAGGGAAGCTTAGTAGCTGACGCAAACGGTGGTCGAAATATATCTGGAAGCCGACGGAGAGACCCGGTACATTTATTTCGTCGAATTTGTTTACGCTCCCGTGTCTCTGAAATACCACGGGCCGAGAATAAAACAAAAATTTCGCCGGAGCTGCGCGCTCCAGCAGCTGTGACTCGGCCGACGCTCGAACGGAACTTGTCCGATATCTTATTACCGTCGAACGAGGAAATGACGTTCCTCGGAAAATACTCGGACCAGTTGCAGGCACAGTCAATAATCTACCTTCTTCTCGTAAAATGAGAAAAGAGAGTGCTTTTTAAGCTGCAGATACGCGTACTTTGCCAAATAGGAATGCGAGTCCAAATTCAGGATATATATTAGGTCGAGTTATAAATAATTTCCATTTCTTTGTCAGTTATTTATTTTGCTTTATTTATTTTATTTATCCTTTTATTTTACCTATACCGAACTCGCGTTTATGTAGTCATTTTTATGATTTCACCTAATAGTTTCATCTAGTGAACTCGTCAGTAAGGCGAACTAGCGGGTTCTACCTTAGATTAGGACAAAACGACGGTTTCGGCGTTTACATAGAAACAGAGACGGTCTTAGGTATTAATGTTCTATACGAGCTTGTATCTGAGCGCAAGCGCTAGCTCTCCGTGCCAGGCTATTTAGCCTATTACCGGCGATGTTGGGGCGATAAACCACTGACAAGAGAGGTGCGCGCACACCTGGAACATGCACGCGCTAGGCAGGGAAAAATCCCCTCGTCTCCATTTAAGGGTCATCCGGGGGGAAGATCGTCCTGGTTAGGAAGCGGCCCACTTAGCCGCCGTGTCGGAAGCAAGATGTTCCCGACACCGCGTTACCAGCGGGGGCCACGAGGAGGCGGGGCCGCCAGCGCTAGGCTCGATCTCTTGCGGATCCACTCGATTGACTCGAGTGGAAGACAAAGCCACCTCGAAACACCATCCTTTTTGGTGTCCGCGATTTCTCGGTGGCTAGACGGTCTTAGGTAGCTTTCGGGAAAGGAATCCATCTGTTGGCGAATGGAGGAGGCAGTCGCCACAAAACAATTGTTTTTCGAACTGCTCTAGACATCGCCAAGAACATATTTCCTTGAACCGCGAGCATCCTCATTTTTCAGCGAAAGGTGAACGCTTTCGTTAGCGTAAAAAAATAGTCTCCTAATGACTGATCACTCCGGAAAAATCAATGTCTTTTAGCAGACAGACAAGACTCTAGAAAAACAAGACTCTAAAAAGACAGAGAACGAAGAGATGGACGATTCCGTTCGAGCGCAAGAGATAGATGTCGGCGCAGCGCGCGCAGCCACTGGGCAGCCCATGGGATCTCATTGTCAGTCTAAAGTCCGATTCACCGATAAGTCGATGATCCGCGACGCCACGTGGAGGAGAAGACGGAGCCGATCGAGGGAAGGGAAGCGGCGAGGAAAGAAATCGCAAGGTGGCCGGGACGGAGAGAAGACGTCGCGGCGACGACAGTGTACACGGCTTCATCGTGACGACACGCTCGGATTATATTTAGAGAAATACGTCAGAAGAGAGCCCCGACCGCGGAGAGGTCGCGAGACTCGGGACGCGCGGCCGATGAGCTTTCGACAGGCCAGACTGTTATGGAGCTCTGTCGCGGAAACTTCGCCGCGGAGATATCCGCGCGGAACGCGGTCTGTTTCGCGGCGGGATGTCTCGAGCAGTGACTCGCGTTTCTCCTCGCGTTCTTCTCGCGTTTCTCTCGCGTTCTTCTCGTGTTTCTCTCGCGATTCGGTTCCCCGAAAACAACCTGCCGGCCGATTTGCACCAATTTGCTCCACGTGCTCGCCAGACCATCTCAGCTTCTTCAGTGAAACTTTCCTCCGATTATTCTTTTACTAAAGTGAATACAGAGTGCAACAGCTAGTCGAAACGGTCGTATATTACACTAACTGTTCAATGTTTATATAAATAATATTTTTTCGTTGGTAAATATACTGTAGTACAGTCATTGATCCATTGAGTTTGCTATCTTCTGTACGCGAATTGCAACAAAATTTGTTTTATTGAACGCTAAATCTTGCCGAGGTTAAGATTCAAGCCTTCCACGATTTTTATTACAACGAATATTTAGATTTAGATATTGATTCGATCATTTAACCCCTTGCTAAATATTTCTGCTAAATATTATTTATTTCTTTTAAATCGAAATAAAATTTGAATCCTCTGTCATCGAAATCTGAGAATAAAATTAAACGAGGACAAACGGGAGACATTAGAATCATCTCATAGCATCAAGGAAATAATTAAAGACGAAACAGTCGTAATGAACGTAGATCTAAGAGACCTAATAGTGCAAGGGAGCAGGGTGCGGCGTAACGATAGAATAGTTCGAGGACTTCGCCGAATGTCGGGATTAACGAGGTGTCGAAAAGCGATCGCAGAAGCGTCTTGATTAGTCGCAAGCGCGGCGTGTCGATAAAATTGTGCGCGGATGATGCACAGTGGACCGTTTGTGGCCGGCCCCCGCGATGCCTATCGCGAACTCGCGCTCCCGCGAATTAACGTCGTTAGCTAACGCGCCATAAGTGGGTCTCTCTGATGCCGTGTTAATTCCTTGCAACGCGTGTCGAATATCGAACGCGTTTATCCCCTGCGGAATGTCTCGCGATTAACATCGGCGCTCCGCTTGGAAGATTTATCGCTTCGCGATGGCATTCGAGATAATAAATCGCGCGCCCCGACGCTCAACTCGTTTCGAAACTCTTGTCCCGCGATTCCCTAAACCGTGAAATTCGTCGCGGACAAATGCCCCTCGAATATTAAATAGAAAATTCTATAGCATATGCTATAGCACATTCCATAGCATATACCATAGAATATTCCATGGCATATACCATAGAATATTCCATAGCACATTCCATAGCATATAATATAGAATAAAAAGCGGAAAAATTCCAGCGGAATGTCGAGGCTCGCGTTTTTCCATCCGGCAAATATTTACGGTTCCGCCATTGTTTCGGATCCGGATCTCGAATTGTTTATCACTTCCGGGAGTTATTTATTAAACGGCAAGTTTTCTCGAAAGCTTTCGGCTTCCACGAACCGTACGAAAAAACTCTGGTTGTTTGGCCACGCCTTTAGAGCGTCGCTTTTGAATTTCAAATCGTCAGCGAGCTCAAAGTCTGCGCGGCGAGGTTGCGCCAAAATATTGTCTTTCCGGTTAGCGGTTGACAAAGGGAATTCCTTAAAAAGTGTCGACCCGAAAGTTAACAGACTTCTTCCTGACCCTGTGGAAATGCTAATAAAGTTATTTTCTTATGGTTCCAGGAGCAGAGAAGCCTGAAGGCTGGCGATCTTTCGCACCAGGAGAGCAACAACATGGCGGCGTCCACCATGAAGCTGCAGAGCGACTCCTTCAGCTCCGAAAAAGTAAGGATTCGATGACCACGAAAGATTCTAGCAAATAGAAGGAACCTTGGATCGCTTCGTTAATTTTACGATACCTTTGTTAACGCTGAACCTACCATTTTTGGTAGATTTAGCGTAAAATAGTTCCACATCGTTGTCGCTAGTCTCCTTTAACAAAAACCCTAAACTACCCTTCAAACTAGGACACCATGTCCAAAGTGTCCAGCGGTTAGCCAGAGTCCCCAGACTTTCCTTGAAGATTTCCTCGAAGACCGTTCTCGGCCGCGTTCCATTCCACTTGGCCCACCACCAAGGAATCCGTTTCCTCGGTCAGCCGGCCACAAATCTTGCCGTTTGAAAGCGCGTCCGTGTCCGTTTGGCTTTTGACGTAACCCAGAGGCCCCGGCGATTTTCTCCGCGAGCGATCGAAGCATGTTGCAAAGTGGGATCCATGCGGATTTAAGCGCGCGTCGGATCGCCGACGGTGCTCAGTCGTTCTTGTTTCCCCAAGCGTCGCGGATCTCGTTCCCTTCCGGAAGAACGAAGGCTGCGACCATGAGGAAGTGGAGCCTCGACTCTAGAATGGTACCCGTCCGCGTCTCTTCTTCTCTTCGCCGCGCGTCTCTCGTCCGACTCAAACTCGATTCGACGATAGGAAACGCGTTCTAGAAGAGTATTTCTGTCGAAACGCGACGACGGTGTTCCGAGGGATGGGAATGTTTGCCGGGTTACGTGGCGATACAGAAATAATGTTTGCATTATCTACGGCCGGCGGACGTGACACAGCCGCGTGATAACTCTTCTCGGTCCGAGCCTGGATACTCGGATGATCAGTGCCAGGAGTGCCTTCCATCGGATCGAGACGAGAGTTCCTGTCGTTTCTAAGTATCGGAGACTGCTGGTTCTCTGCTGCTTTTAGTCCTCTAAAGGCCGATGCGTGTTTCGCAGCAAAAAAAGTCTCGTCGACAAGATTACCAGACATTGGTCTTTTTTTAATATATTTCTAGTTAGATGAGCAAAAATAAATTTCTGAAACAGTTTGTATCTTCTCGTGTAACACAGAATTTGGCAAATAAACTGTCATGTATAATTACTATTGATAAAGAAAGTTCATTTGCCATTCTGTATTATAAAGAAAGATACGAATATTTATAATTTCAAAAATTTATTTCTCCCCAACCCCGTAGATGAGTACCGAGAAATAACAGACCCTGAATGATGTAAATGCTTGAGAATGAAAAATTACAAAAACTGATCCGTCTTTTCCTCTTTCAGAAAGCCATGGCGGCGCAGCAGCAGCGTCAAACAGTAACCTCCACGGGGATCTTCAACCACGAGAAGCACATGGCGTCCAGCTCGCAGTCCAGCATCACGATAGCCTCGAAGGGAGTGACCTCGAAGTCCTCGATGATCACCGCAGCAAACGCGGTGAACCAGTTGATGAACGGGATGAGGCTAGCGGAAGACGAACTACTGTCGTTGCCTCTGGACGACCTGGACCTTCTCTGTTCGAAGTCGAACCCCCAGGACGTGGACAGAGCGATCTCGAAGTACTGCAGCTTCTTGGACAGTTTCGTGGAGCGATTGAAGGCGGACGACGGGAAGAACGGAAAGGCCCCGTTGCTGTTGAACAGGGTGAACGAAATCATCAGGAAAGCTTGGGCGGTGCCGACGCACGGCCACGAGCTGGGCTACACGCTCTGCAACACGTTGAGAACCAGAGGCGGCCTGGACTTGTTGATGTCGAACTGCGTGGCGAGCGACCAAGAACTGCAATTTTCTTCCGCGAGGCTGCTGGAGCAGTGCTTGACCACCGAGAACAGAGAACACGTGGTCGAGCACGGCCTGGAGAAGGTGGTGAACGTAGCCTGCGTGTGCACCAAGAACGCGAACTCGGTGGACCACTCGAGAGTCGGCACCGGGATCTTGGAGCATCTGTTCAAGCACAGCGAGGGCACCTGCAGCGACGTAATAGGATTGGGCGGGTTGGACGCGGTCCTCTTCGAATGTAGAAAGAACGACGTGGAGACGTTGAGGCACTGCGCCGGCGCTCTGGCGAATCTGTCGCTGTACGGAGGCGCGGAGAACCAGGAGGCGATGATCAAGAGGAAGGTTCCCATGTGGCTGTTCCCTCTCGCGTTCCACAACGACGACAATATCAAGTACTACGCCTGTCTAGCTATCGCCGTGTTGGTAGCCAACAAAGAGATCGAGGCAGCTGTACTGAAGTCGGGCACCTTGGACCTGGTAGAGCCTTTTGTCACCTCGCACAATCCCTACGAGTTTGCTAAGTCGAATCTCGCGCACGCCCATGGCCAAAGCAAGAATTGGCTAGAGAGGCTGGTGCCGGTGCTCAGCTCGAAGCGAGAGGAAGCGAGAAACCTGGCGGCTTTCCATTTCTGCATGGAAGCCGGGATTAAGAAGCAGCAAGGGAATACAGAGATCTTCCGGGCGATCGGTGCCATAGAGCCATTGAAGAAGGTCGCCAGCTGCCCGAACGCTATTGCGTCCAAGTACGCGGCGCAGGCGCTGCGACTGATCGGAGAGGAGATCCCGCATAAGCTGAGCCAGCAGGTTCCCCTCTGGTCCACCGAGGACGTCAGGGAATGGGTGAAGCAGATTGGGTTCGCCGAGTGTGCGCAAAACTTTGTCGACAGCCGGGTCGACGGTGATCTTCTGCTGCAATTGACCGAGGAGAATCTCAAGGAGGACATAGGGCTCACGAACGGCATCAGGAGGAGACGGTTCACCAGGGAGCTGCAGAACCTGAAGAAGATGGCGGACTACAGCAGCCGGGACACCGGCAATCTGAACAATTTCCTCCAGTCTATTGGTCAAGAGTTCTCCATCTACACGTACAGCATGCTCAACGCCGGCGTTGACAAGGACTCCATCAGGAATCTGTCCGAGGATCAGTTGCTGACGGAGTGCGGCATCGCGAACAGTATTCATCGTCTAAGGATACTGGACGCCATTAAAAATATGCAACACAATCAGCTAGGCTCGTCCGAGGATGAATCGCCCGATAAATCGTTGGACGTGTTCGTTAGCTACAGGAGATCGAACGGGTCCCAGTTGGCTAGCTTGTTGAAGGTGCATCTGCAGCTGAGAGGCTTCTCTGTGTTCATCGACGTCGAGAGGCTGGAAGCCGGCAAGTTCGACAACAACTTGCTGCAGAGCATCAGACAGGCGAAACACTTCCTCCTTGTGCTGACGCCCAAGGCTTTGGAAAGGTGTATACAGGACACCGAGTGCAAAGACTGGGTCCATAGGGTGAGTTATACCTCGATTACCTGCAACAGAGACTGACCATTTTTCTTAAATAAATTTATTTAACACGTTTGTTTTTATTTGCAGGAAATTGTTGCAGCGCTTCAGTCGCAATGTAATATAATACCCATCATAGACAATTTCCAATGGCCGGAACCCGAGGAACTCCCTGACGACATGCGCGCAGTTTGCCATTTCAACGGTGTGCGTTGGATCCACGATTACCAAGATGCCTGCGTAGACAAACTTGAAAGGTAAATTTTGAAACTGGATTCTTTACAAATGCTGCGCCAACTACTGCCCGTTGGCCCAGCTCTCAACGTCATCTTCAACCATTTATCTAATTGTACCCTTTGATTCTCTTCAGGTTTATGCGAGGCGAGATACCAGTTAAGTCGGATATGTCGGGAATTCCTAGAACGATCGCGTCGAAAGACGTGACCCAGCCGAACACACCGTGCAACACGAACATGCGACAGTCCCCTAATTATCAACGAATGCACAGCAACGAGAGCAGGGGCAGCGACAAAGATTCGACAGGTGGGCGGGATTGACTAGAAGGCCCGCCCACGGCTATACCGAGCAGGTTAGCATTAATCATAATTCCTGTTCAAAATCCCAGCAACTCTAAAGTCCGGGGTGCAACGATTAACATTATTTTTTTTTATTTTCATGCAGCCAGGATTAACAATCACAATAAGACAATCATGACTAGGTTAGTCCGTGATATCAATATCCGTGTTTAAATCGTGTCGATCGTGTAGTTGAAACAAAAGAAATATTATGAAGAATATAGAGCCAATAAAAAGCCGACGAGAGAGTCACCTCGTGCGGAGAAAGCTCGTTCTAAAATGTCGCATGATTTTGTTCCAACTACACTCCGTGTCTCTTCAACTTGTCTTCCATGTTCTGCTTGATCATTGTGCTTTCTCAGTCGACTCAGTACTGCTATCCATGTCTTCTATGTTAAAATTTCTGAGCACAGTGGCGCCAAAGTGTAAGCATGCGTTCCACAAGGAGTTAGTCTACTGTAATCTGAAAGTCTAGTTCTGTCAGTGTGCATTCCCGTCGAGTCAAGTATCCCAGAAGTTATAAAACCGAGGGGCTGCATGGTTGCTAAATGTAATTGCAAAAATACACGATCGCATTAACGTATATAAAATGAACGTACTATCTTGAAACTTCAGATTTAGAAAATCGTCGAGCCCGTCCCGTTGGTTAATGGGCCTGCCTCCCACGTCACCGCGTTTGAAGTTCATTCATACACACCCTGGCGGGAGTCCAGTACACCAACGACCACCGCGTCATCCTCCTTCGCCGTCCACAAGATCTCGTTCATTGGAACTTCTAGATCAAGAAGAGAAGAAGTCTGCCGCTCCAGTAAGGGAGCCAGAACCTCAAACAAGACCAAGATCCAGAAGTTTGGATGGCTTACTAGACGAAGATGGTATGCTACCAGAGATGAAGACTGAAGAATCGACCAAGCAGAAGCAAGATCAGGAGAGCAGAACCGATTCTGGGCCTCCTGAGACTCTGAAGAGGCTCGCCGTTCCGGAAGAAACTGTTCAGAGTGATTCTGAAACTGCGGAGAAGAAGGTGGAGGAAGGACAGGTCAACGGCCAAGCTGTGTCCGAAGTTCCAAACCTGGAGAACAATTGCAAAGAGAATGAAGATCCAACGCCGGTTCCCAGGCAGCGAACGAGGACAAGCATGGAGGCCAAGGAAGCAAAGAGGACGCCGGAAGAGCCCAATCACCGAGAAGAAAATCCACCTATGCGACCACCGAAACCGAATAGGTTTATCAGCTTGGATGGACAACTCTTGGTCGCCGAAGAAGAAGGTCCTATCTCCGAGAGCGCAGAGTTGAGGGAGCGATTGGTAGCCACGGGAAACGATAAGTCGACGCTGCTCAAGGCCAAAAGCTGTGGCGCGGGACTAGATTCCGACGAGAGCATTTCGTCTAACGAGTACAAGCCCAAAACGAAGGAGCAAGGATCGCTGTTGTCCCTGCCCACGGGGGTTGAGCCGAAACGCAAGAAGAACTTTATGGACAAATGTGTGAACAAGGTGCGGTCTTTCATGAGGAAGTGAGACGAGGCTTCCCGGTTATGGTGATAAAGACTATTATTAAATTTAATAAGGCTAATCGTAGCACGTCGATATTAAGTAAAGATCCTCGCGATACCCAGAGTATCGTATATATTCGTAGCGAAAGAATTGTTTTCGAGATGTACAGACAGTATTCCCAATCCCTCATGCGCGAACAATTCTTATCTTTTTTTCTTTTTTTTATTGCAGTACCGAGTGTATATAATTGGAAATGTTTGAAAACGAGTATGCAGTAGGTATTTGTACAAAGGACTACTCGCCATTGATAATATTGCGAATAATCGTTTCCTCTCTGTACACTGACAGGCAGCATGAAAGTGTAACTGATGTTGTGCCTATAACGAAGTGTCTTAGGAGTTCAGAGATTCTTGTCCAATTTAAACAGACATGAAAGAGTACCCTGGTTTTTTCAGGTGGCTTTTATACATATATATATATATATTTCCTTATCGAATTGTATTATAGACATGTAAACGAGTAAGTAGGTAGCATTGTTATTTGTAATACCATTTTTTTATACTCGGGTTCAAGAGTTTCGATCAACCACGTCCACGCGATAGGTATTCTGTGACATTTCGTACAATGAGAGAAAGTGAGTACGGAGAAGCAACCGGAAACTCGTGAACTCGAGTACTTAGGTTCTTTTTTTAAGACGTCGAATATGTAATTCCGCGACTAACAATCGCGAGTCGAGGCAGCTAACACACGGGAGTAACAGATATTTTGAACGTAACGAGATCGGTAACACTATTTTATCGCTTAACAAGACTTTCTATCATTGTTTAATCGACGTCCGCCGTCTAAGCTCGAACAAACTCTCCGCGATTGAGTTGGGCATTAATTAAAATTTTTTACCAGAATTGAGAAACTGTAATGATATATCAGAAATATATATTGCAACGGTAACGTATTTATTTGTACAGCGTCGTATATACTTGTTCATAATAAACAATTTTATGCATGTTGTTAATCATTAATCGCACGAAACATTGCCCAACTCTTCTTGACTATAAGCGAACCTTACGAAGCTTCGATATTGTACTATTCTAAGATCCTGCCTGAGAATCAAGAAATGTATATTTTACCAAAGTTTCGTAAAGTAAAGTGTAAGAATTTTATCAGACGTTTTATTGTTTCCCCATGAAATAAATTTTATTTAGTAAAATTTAATCGATTTTATATTTTATTATCATTATAAATCCGTACATGTACGATAAATTAAGGTAAAAAGTAAACTCAATGGAACGTTACGCATCGTATTTATAAAAAGGTCCGTCAACGATATAAAAATACTGCAAGTTACTTAACTTAATGAGTGGTTTTTCATACATTTTGTATAAACGTCATAGACTTCAACATTTATGTATAAAAATATAGTGTGATAGTGTGACTAATATCTATCTGGCACACGTTTCATCTGTGGATACAATAACTATGCTGGAATTATATCATTTATTCGCGACATCAGTTCTTCCTCTGAGCCTTCGCAGTAGCCTCACATCTTGAACCTGTAGCGTCACACGCTTGGCATGCATCGCCACTAGTATACAGTCCTCAAAAAATTGTACTAGATACGCTTCGGTTGCCTCCTGCAACGCGTCCAATGCAATTGGACTTAATCTAAAAGACGAATATCCATGCAAAATATGAAACATGTTTCAGAAGCATAATATTACAAATTCTACCTCATGTCTATGGGGCTAGAGGACATATCAGAAATAATGTCACGCACTAGACGTCCGAAGGGAAGTTTTGGTATAAGCACATGCACAGTTCTTTGAAGGTGCTTGATTTCTCTTAAAACTAATGTACGTCTAATATTGGCAGGTTTTCTGTTGCTTAGAGCATTCACCTAAAAACATTTTTCAAATAAAATATTTAGATACTATAAAATCCTGGAAATTGAAACAATAGAACTGTCTTTACAGTTTTAATGACATAATGAATTTATTAAATGAGTTAAACATGTTCATCACATACCCTAGACTTATCACGAAATGACTGTTGACTGCTGGTTGACCTAAAAAAATATTTTCTATTAAGAAAGAAAGATAGCAACTTTTAAATAAAAAGCAGCATTGTATTTGTTTGAAATTTATTCTGACGAATAAATTGAATAAAAGAGATATATCCTAAATCACATTGCGCACTCTTGGGAACAACACTGTCACATTGCATATTATTTCTTAAATATAACTGTTAAACTGAATGATTGAATATAACCGTTAACTAACCTCGCATTAGATTTTCGCCGCACCATATTTTTTCCGCTCGTATGACAGAGTCAGTTTATTTTATGACACAAACTTCGAATAAAATTTAAAATATGTGTCCAGGAACGTACAACTCGTGATAGCTAATTGCAATTAATTTTCAAATATCTTCATTAATAATTTGCACTTCAAAATAAGAACTTAGAAATTTCATCGTAGATTAACGCTTTTTCTTATACATATCTCTTCCTGTCTTGTAAATAAGAATATTATCCGTCAACCACTTATATTCTCACTAAATTTAAATATATAAAAGCAACTTGGTAAACTTGGCACAGTTGTTGAAATTGAAGCAAAATATTTAAATGCCTCTGCGTTGCACACATGCGAGAGACAGTGGCGTCTCTGGTGGAAAAATAATGAAGCCTTGTTCGAGGTCCGTACAGCGCCAATTGGTCCAGTGGCAAAACGCTCAAACTGTTAGCCAAATTACTGACAGTCGATTTTGGCTAACAGTTTGAGCGTTTTGCCACTGGACCAATTGGTGCTGTACGGACCTCGAACAAAGCTTTCACATTTTCCCGCAAGAGGAGCTGCTGGTAATTATTAAAAAAACAGAATTGATAGGTAGGATACTAATCACAGTTCCTTCGTGGCTGGAGAACTATAGCGTAGCTTTTCTGTGGCAACGGTAGCGTCACTATTGCTCACCTGTCGAGAGGACAGTCAAAAGACTACGTAGTTTTGTAAAGTGTATAATTCTTATCTACATATATATATATATATAAAACAAACATTTAATGTGATCGACCATCTCAATGATAAATAGGCTACACTTGTACGATATAACAGAGAATTGGTATGTGAATTATTTCACGTTTTTCGAACTTTAGGATTCGCCTTTGATGAAGAAAGATCTAAATGAAAAACCATTGAACGGATATTTGCACGACCTTGATAGTGAACCAAATCAACAAGGTACAGTATATGTGTCTATAATCATGCTGTTAATTCTTCTGCGTTGTAGTAAATCATTTCTGCGCTAGCTAGCCTCATTTTCATTGCATGTTAAAGCTAACCTAAACGAATTTAAACCTAATTGATATAGTTATAATTATTTAAAATAGATTTCTATGACAATTCTGTTCTTTCAAAAGTCGTTGAAACGAATCGCTTTGTTTTTGAGATGACTTTGTTAATTTTATTATAGTAGTATGCGATAAATAATTTTGCTTGTAGCTGGACTGAACGAAATTGCGTGTTTAAGCACGAAAAATTAATCGTATTTAAGATTTGAAACAAAAGAAGAGCGATAATACTAGAGAAGAAAATGTTGAAACGCAAATTCAGTGAGCTGGAAGATGAAAGAGGTCCAGCAAAGAACTCATTGGATTCGGATGAAGAAGATGAAGCTGCTGAAGACAATTACAATATTATGAATGAGGATGAGATTGAAGGTATGTGAAAATTTAATAAATGAAGGTTTGATTGAATTATTAATCCTTTGTACCTGTGAAATGATTCTTGGTCATTAATTAGTTACATTAACTCAAGTAGTAACTAAACAGGTAATAGGAAAAATTGCAGGATTGAATGGAAAAAGGATTAATTATTTATTTTTGATACTTAGGCGAAGAAGATGGACCAACGGCTCCAGAAACAAATGTGGGTTTCACAGCATTTAACATGAAGGAGGAGTTAGAGGAGGGTCACTTTGATAAAGAGGGTCATTATCTTTGGAACAAGGAGAAAGAAATAAGAGATAATTGGTTAGACAACATTGATTGGATGCAGGTTTGTATAACAAAGTGGCGATTAAGTTATGTATATTCGAGTAAGGCTGCTTGTTTTTGCGATAATCTCAGTTGTGACAAGAACTGAATTGTAAAGACGTAGTAATGACGTGTAAAAGTAGATTTATCGTTTCTGTAATTGCTTCTTGTTCTTGGACTCCTGCACATTGAAATATCAGAATATGTTTTCATACAGCGGTGAAATAGAATTATCTGTAAACCCGCCTTGTTTACTCAGTGATGCAAAACGTTACTAAGGCATAATCTTGATAGATCAAACCGAGTTCCACAGCAAGTGTAAAGAAGGGAAAGAAAAGCAGCGGATTGGCTGATAGCGACAGCGATGATGGTCCTGATATTATGTTCAATCCCGTTCATCTTTATAAACAAATTTTGGAATACTTGAAACCTGGAGAGACGGTGTCCAAAGCTCTGTGCAGATTGGGTGAGTGTTTCGATAGATTAAACGCTATCTTAAAATATATGTACTCATTGTATTGAAAAATAATTTCAGGCAAAGGGAAAAAGAGATTAACCACCGCGGAAAGATGGAAGAAGAAAAAGGAAAAGAAAGAGGTGGTGGAGGATGACGAGAATTCTGTTAGCATAACGAAATTAACAGAACTAGCTAACGAGTTGTTGACTCGTACTGGAAATATGGATATATATCAAGAAAGTTATGAACTAATCAAGAAGAAGGTCAATAGGTCGACAATAACGTATACCGCAAAGTTTTGGAAACTTTATTATATCGTTAATTTGTACAGGTTGAGAGGTCCGAAAAACATGCCCATCCTTCGAAACAGGAGGCTGAGTTAGATATGTACGCCGATGATTTCGACGAGAAAGAAAAGGCAAAGTTGGATGACGGTGAAAGTAATTGTATTTCATCTTTTTATGATACCTGAACGGATTGATTGAATGTTGAGACATTTAATACCTACGTCTTTCAGGCAACGTCAGAGGGCCAGCGAATTCCAAAAAAGACGACACGCAAGACGATGAGGCAGAAGAAGTGACGTGGGAATTAAAATGGTCGCAGGATGAAAATGCAGAAATCCATGGTCCTCATACGAGTCAGCAGATGCACGCGTGGGCCAAAGAAGGATATTTCAAAGGTGGGGCGTGGGTACGACGAACGGGACAGAGCAATCAGTTCTACAACGCCGCGAGAATGGATTTTGAACTTTATCTGTGATACTTTCATTAGTCTCGTCTTGTTAATCGAAAAAATAATATTTTGACAATATCATAGAGCTTGATCAAACACTGTAATACTATAGGTTCAACGAGTCGAGTCACTAAACTGTAAATAAATGCACGTGGCGACCATTTAGGTGATGGCACGGTCGAGATTAGTCGAACAAAACCAGCAACGCTAGTCGCTGCATTGATCACGTGCTTCGCACGTTGATGTCTCGTTTATCTGCACCGGCTCGACTCGCTGAATAGACTATAGTGGTATCCATTCGGCATAATTGGTATTCGATACGACTGAAAGCACCATCTAATTCAATAGAGAGAGAGAGTGACAGACAGAGAGAAAGAGAGAGTATGAAACATGTATAATACTGTAACAAAGTTTAATGAAGAACCACTCGATGAGTTATAACCATGTAACAAGTGAAAAAAATCGTTCTTGTCTTTATTTAAACTGATGTATCCGTCAGTAGTAAGATACTGAGTAACAATTAATTCCAAATCGAGCACGCGAGAGAGGAAAGTGTCCATTCTTGATACATATCGCACGAATAAAAGACTATTCGTTTGACAAACCACGGGGACGTTCTTTGACCATGTTTTACAAGTTCCGGAGGATGCATCCCTTTTACAGCGCACTTCGTTCCACCATCGTACTAAACGGCATCCGGTGCACCACTTAAATTACAAGGGAGAAAAAAACCCAAAGCTCACACTTGAGGAACTTCCTGCGTATGCCCGATGGGAATAGGGGTGGCGGAATTTATAGTTCGCGACGGCCCGCTATTTTTAAACCGGATTTTATCCCCAAAGTAAATCTATTTGTACCCGGGGCATAAAAACCCTGCGACCACCCCCTGTTTATTCAGCGGAGTGCGGTCCGATGTCCTCTCGTCGCTTTCGCGTCTTTCAACAAATAAATTCAAGACACTTTTCAACGCCTGTTCATCTTACATACTGGCTAAATCATGATCAACTATCACATATTAATATTCGGGTATTAAACAATGAACAAGGACACACGAATACAAGGAATCAAGGATAACCATACAGACAGACAGACGACACAACACAAGACAATAGGAAGGATTCAACAGATGGACCGTGTGATACTGAATATACAATATAATTTTATTAGATATCTTAAACATTTTTATTAGCAATGTATGAAATTTCTATATGGTTACTTAAAATATTTCGTGTATGTAAGTAAATCGTACATACATATGTACCCGTGAGTATGCGTTTTCATATTTATATATATATATATATATACTTTTTGTTGTTATATATATAAATCGGTAAGTATAAATTCGTGGCTCCTCTCTAGAATCCAGAAATAATTTTCGGAGCGTAGTTTTATTCAAAATGCAACGCGCGAGGCTTGCTCCTCGGAATTCGAACTTGTAGTGAAAGTGGACTGACACATCTACGAACATGTTTTCCAGTCGAGAAAAAATTACGTCTACATTATTATCAAATGTTGCGGGCGATTACACTCGCCTGTGTTGGATGAGTCGCGAGAGTACTTCGACAGCGAGTCCAGTGACAAAGAGAGCGTCCCTTCGTCCTGAACCGCTTCGAAACTAATTGCCAATTCCTTTAGTCAACGTGACTCTACGAAAAATTTATCTGCGAGCTAGTAAAATAGAAATCGTCACCGAGTTCTTCTTCCGGCGTCTCTCCGAAATCACCGCCCCCCACGTTTCCGGTGGGGGAGGGTTGGGTCGCGAGAGAAAGGGACAAGCGACTGTACAAAACGGCTATAAACACACGAAACTATTTACAGGAAAGACTGGCTGACACGGACACGGTGCAGTTTTTTTAGACTTACGCAGAGAGATCAACGGAAACAAGTACAATCATTGGTCTTTTCTTTTGTTTTTTTTTTCGTTTTCCTTTTTAAGGTTTTACGATCCGTGACAGGTCGTATGGTTTTTTTTAGGGGGGATCACAGAGGTAAACGATCAGACGAAGGACAAAGATCAAAGGGTGAGAACGGCACAAACAGTTGGACGCATTCGTAAGCCGGTTTCATAAACGCACGTAAGTATGCAAGCTGTGTAACAAAGCGTTCTGACGAGTTTCCGAAAATAAAGAATCGCTTTCTGTATTGTCTTAATCCTAGCCTTAACTACCCTACATAGTTCTAAAGTACTCCATTAATGTTAAATACGTGAGCACGTGACTACATCGACGGTCGCTTTTTCTCGTTCGAGCAACTCGCTTGCCGGTGAATTAACCGAATCGATGCTTGCGAAAGATCGAGGAATCGACGCAATATATGCCCCCCGTTAATTAATTTAAAGGTAATCGGGCGTAACGTCGAAATGTAATTTTACCGGTCGCGGAATAATTTTCAGTGGCCAATTAATGAATTTTCAAGAACTATTCCATTATTTCTGGAACATCCTCCGTATCCGCGCGCTAGCTGTTACCATAATTATAATTATAATAAAGGATAATTTGTGCGGCGACTACTAATATAATAGACATTCAAGCATCTGGAATGCCATTAAAACTTAATTGTGCGGCCGCGGAGCCGCGCGCGGCCTCTCGTTAATCAAGTTTTAACAAAGTGGTTTGAAAAAGAGTTTACACAACATTCTGCACCCTGGTTCAAGCCAGAATTAATTCCATTCGACACGCCTGATGAAAATGTCCACTTTTAACGAAGCCCGACGCTGAAAAATTCAATTCCCCGCCACTGTTATTAATTTACCCAATGCTTAGGAAATTGTCCACTTTTAACGAAGCTCGATATCGAACGATTCGCTTTTCTCTTGGTACAACGAAGCCGTGAAGCCGCCGCGAACAACTCGTCGCGGCCTGGAAATATTTTCGAAAATTACGCGCGCTCGTAATTTTCAAGGATCGAATTTTGGTATTTCTGAAACTGGGAACTAGCGACAGCAGCGTCGGAAAGAGGATCGCCGTTTTCGAGGTCGACGAACCGCGGGCGAAGAGTTCTCGAACGCGGGGCGCACCGTATCGTCATCGATGCTCATAATTAGGGATATTAGCATCGTCGGAAGGGCGAAGCGGAACGGCCCTCGAGCGATCTCGAGCGTCGTCCGGCGTCGCGGCGCTCCGCGGAGCGCCTCTACCCCCCGTCTACGACTTTTCAATTCTTAAAATTCTCGCATCGTTGTTATGAAACCGGCGGAGATACTATCGTAGATAGAGAGAGACGGGAAAACGAACATTCATTAGAAAGGAAAAACAACGGACACACAGAGAGACGGACGTTTTGCCGACGCGTACACGCTGCACGCGCGAGCGCCGTAAACGCGTACGCTCCCGCGAGAACGTGACGCGCATTCGGCGTTGCGTGTCTTCGGCTTCTATGTACATACAAAAATAGCCGTCAATGGGGAACGCCGCCGCGAAACGCGTCGAAATCCGGCCGGAGACCGGAAAAAGGGACGTCGAGGAGGAACAGGAAAAGGAAACGGGCCGAGGACGCGTTAAAACTCTCCCGCCATTTGTTTTTTCACCACTTCGCCGTCGTTCTCGAACGCGTGTTCTAAAATTGTTAATTCGCCGTTTCAGCCGGATTAACAATATTTAACGTCTTGCTCTTAAGCAGCAGAAGCTATCATTGCTGTCAACCCTTTGCAACGGTTTGCTGAAAACAAGTTTTAACAGCTGGGACACGGTTTCAAGAAATCGAAGTTAAACGAAAGCCTTTAGCAACTCGGAAACAATGCGATCATTTTTGAATCCGTTTTTAAAAGAATTAAGTATCGCCCTGTCGAGGGTAAAATGGAGCACTCGTAAAGGGTCCGAAGATTATTCGGCACCGCAATCGAGTCGCCGTATTTACGGCAGCGTGTAGCCGTTTAATGGTTCGTTAGTGTTTCGAGCCGAAATGTTTTTTTTCTCCAGGCGGCGTTTTCGAACTCATCGAACCCTTCTCAGACCGATCGAACCCCTCGGCCACTCCACGCGAACCGCCCTCTCTCTTTTCCATGCTCGTCTCCGTTCTTCAGACGAGGCCCCTCGGATTCATGTAGCATGACTAACTGCCATGACTAACGAGTTGGGCCAAGTGCCACCGAAGAATCTTGGCTAACCGACCGGCGAAGGTGGAACGAAACGCTTCCAACTCTAATATTTCGCCCTGTCGCGCGGTGGTCTCGCTTTTCTTTTAATTGGTCCTTAATCTACTTCTTTCGCTGCTGCCAGCGGAGTTCTCCGCGCCGTCCTGGCCTCAACCTCGCTCTCGCCGGCCATTTGTCCTTGTCCTTTCCGTTGGTTAACGTGACAAACTAGGTGGGAGCCGAAGATCGCCCGATAAATTAATAGCCCTGAAACTGTTACCATTAAACGGCACCTTGTCTTCTTGGAACACAAAGCGCCCGCATTCGCGTCTCTCTAAACTATCCTTGGACATTCGATGTAAATCTCCGACATCGCGCACTCGCAATTGCTCTGTAAATTATGTTAAAAACACGGGGAACCCGGGGCTGCAGTTTCGAGATTTGGTGGACAGCTGTGTTACCTTTGAACAAGAGAGAAATAAAGAGACTAATATGTCTAGAAAAATAAATTTTAGTAAAAGTTCGATGCAAGAGAGATATGTAACTACTGCAGATAGAATCGAATCTCCTTTGGTTCATGTTCAGGATTTCGGTGCTCTCCGGTTGTTTCGAAACGGTCCACGCATCGCCAGAAGTGAAACAGCTAGCAACGGGATCGGAAGGCCTCGATAGCGGGTCCTATCGGTATCCGATCGCCGGGGGAGCGCCGAAGAGCGTTCGACGGGAAAATGAGATGGGAAATGAAAAATCCCGGACCGAGCAGATCTTGGTTACGGATCTGTCGTTGCGAAGAAGTTCTCGGGGGGGTTAGAGGGGGAGGGGGGCTGGATCGTCACGACCGATTGCTCGCGAATTCCGTACCGAAACTTGGAAAGTTTCGGCCGTGATGGACGGCCAGAGAAGGTCCAGGGATGGTCGTGACGACGAGTTCTAGGTCAGTAGGGATCGTCGCGTGAGCGTTTTCACGGCCCTCCGAGTCCCCTTGAACGGGCGGCGTC
This sequence comes from Augochlora pura, assembly GCF_028453695.1. Lineage (NCBI taxonomy): Eukaryota > Metazoa > Arthropoda > Insecta > Hymenoptera > Halictidae > Augochlora > Augochlora pura. The sequence goes on from NC_135779.1 coordinate 1,071,459, forward strand.
CGCGAGGAAAAATGAATTTTTCAGGACTGTCTGTGGTCTCCGAGAGGCTCGGCAAGATACGCCCTCGAAAGCGTACACCGTTCTTTCTCTTTCCACCTCTCGTTCTCTCTCGCTGATTCCGTTGGATACACGTTCTTACAGGTGGCACGAATAATTCATCCTCCCGTTTAGCCGCTTCAATTTTTTATTGGGCCCTGCCCGGGGGTTAAACGATCGCGTAAATTAAACGAGCCGCGCGTTCGGGGAGCCGTTCGAAAACCGGGGGGTGGGGCGCGTTTCCTGGCCAATTGCTGGATTCGTTGCGAAAATCTCTGACGAATTATTGGCTGGTAATTCGCTTCTGTAAATGAAACGGTGAATGAATGCTTCTCTTTTCCAAATGACCCACGGTGTTCGAGCTCCTACGTTTCTAAACAGCAGAGACATTGACACGTTAATTCGACGTTGAAAAGTTATTCGAACTTGGCGGCGTGTTTTCGTTATTCGTTTCGCCGCGTAACAATGTAGATTCCATTCACCGAGACGATCCTCCTCGTGAACCAATGCCGTCGTAGAGCGGCGGATATCTTCGATTTCCCTGAAAAATGAATATTAACAAGGCCCGTGAGATATATCGCCGATCTCGGAACTGGAAAACGGTTCGCGTGGCCGGCTGCGTTGTTAGAGGGTTCCATCAATCGAAGATAATCATTCTCTGACCAAGGGACCGGAGTCATAACTCCTGATCCTATCGAGATCCGTCGCGGAGAGACTGCGGAGGTTCTTGCGGGCAGAGGTTTATCGCGTTCGAAATGAATATTTAACGGGGCGAACTTCTCCTCGGGGAGAACCGCGCGGGCGCGGGCGCGCGCGCGCGCGCGCCACGGCGGGAGAGAGACTTTAATCAGCGTGGATTCGATATTCCATGAAATTTCCGACGAGTGCAGAGATGGGAATGGAGGGTGGGGTGGGTGGGCGCGGAGGGGTGAAAATGCGTTTCGAGGAGGCGCTCGACGGCGAGACACACGCAGGCGGATTACGGGATGGGCGTCGCGTCGCGACCCGCGAGTTCGCCTAATGATTCTCATCGTTTCCGCGACTACCTCGCATGCCGTTCCACCAGGCGAATTCGAAGGTGCGACTCGCCCCCGTTCTTGTACAGGGTGTACCGAAAACTCCCATCCGCGTTCACGAAACGCTGGTCACTCGATCGACCGTCGCGCTATTCGAAACTCTAGCCTGAACGATACAAGATCGGTAACCCATTTATTCTGTACTTTTAAACACTGAATTACAGGATCAATCGATATGCCACTTTGAAAAATTTAGTATCAATAAATCTATTTTACTGATAAATTATTAAATTTCTAAACTTTTGCGAACTATCGCGTAGTTGAGACAAGGGAAAAAAGAATATTTCAAAGTATCCGAGAGGACGCTAGACGAAGGCTTTCAAAGGGCGGATTTCCACGGAATGATCAAAGATACGTTCTGAACAATAGAAGAGACTTTCACGGAAGCAAATGGGAATTTTCCGAACACCCGATGCACCGACTTACTTATCACCCACAGACACTGACGCACTCAAGTATATCTGCTTCTCTGCTCTTTCATTCTCTCTCACTCTTTCTCTCTCGCTTTTCAAAACGTAACATTCTTTTCTTTCCAAACTTAACATCATAAATCAATAAATAAATATATATATAATATATATATATATATTATTTATATATGTATACGCTTAAATTTGTATAAACGTGTGATTCCGGTGTCTAAATATACTAGATGTGTTCCACGTGGGTGTATGTATGCATGTGTGTGTTGACGTGTTCGTGGTGGTGTCTACAAGGTAAAGGTCGCGTCTATTATTGCTTCAATTTACAAAGATGGCCGAAAGTGGCCCCCTCGGTGCCAAACGGGGCACCGTTCTAGCCAACACACGACGAGTCTCTGACACGTGTCGTTTTGCTCCCTTTGAATACGCCCTGCACGGAGGAACGCGTTTCGCCCAAGGGCGCGAAGCCTAACCGCTGTCACAGAGTCTTCGTTTCTACCACTTCGCGCGTTAAATCTTGTCAATTACTTCTGATGCGGCTAGGTGGAATCTATTGTTCGTATCCACCCGCTACGAGTCACCGGAGCGATCAAGATTTTGCAATCGCTAAAACAAAGAAATAAATAAAAAAGAGAGCGAAACAATTGTCAGATAAGGAAATAAGTTGTTTATGACACTACCTAATAGTTGCAGAAGAAATCCTACAACTTTCAGCTGTATAATTATATAATTATCGTAATTTCTTATGAAAATCAATAGATTTTGTTCCATTTACAAGTAATACGGTTTAAAGAGCCGCGTTTAGCGACACGAACACGAAGAAAAATGGCAGCGCGGAGGAGTTAACGGGAGCGTTATCGCGATCGGATTGCCGGGGGAGCACACCGCGCGTATGGGGCTGTAATCGTCGAAGACGAACGGCGGTCGAATTTTCGCCCGATTCGAACTCGCGGGGGCAGCGATTCGGAAGCGTGGAATTCCGGCTTAGCCCCGGGGGGACACAGCGCCATTTTTAAAAGCAATCGCGGTAATGCGTCCGATTGGAACGGTGGCACATGCTGCGTCCGGCCGGTAATCAATTAAAAGCCTGTGGGACCGGTCAATTAAAACAGGGGTTTACAGGCGACGGGCGGCGCGGGGACCCTTGAAAATACCCGGCGTTTAAACAGGCGACGCTTCCCGCGGATACACCACCTCCGAGCTTCCGGTGAATATACCTGTGACAGCGTTTAGCCCCGGCTCCTTTAACTCGGTTTCTCGTTAATCCTTGCTTGAGGTAGCCGACTTTGTCGCGGAAATCTCGCTTCGGCCCCCCGAAGCGGAGAGTATCGCGCACGAATCGGAGATGGGAAAAAAAAGAGGTCGCCGCAGAAGCGCGCGCTAGAGACGCTCTCAGACAAAGAGACGGGGTGAGAGAGAGAGAGAGAGAGAAAGAGAGATGGGACTGTTGGAGAGGATCAGCGACGGAGAGGGACGGGGAGGTAGAGGAGGAAGAGGAGGAAGGAGAGAAGAGACAGAGAGTAATCTTGGGACGCTAGTCTAGTAGGGTTTAAACGGACTAACGAGACGCTGCTTTGATTTGATTTGTCACTACGTTTAAACGCGAAATGAACGCCCGCCCTCGGAAACACGCCGCGCAGCGTTTCCGCGCGGTGCCAAGCGCGGAATCCGACGCGGGATCCGCCGGAGTAAATACGTTCACGGCGTTTCTGGCCGGTTGGGACCGGCTGCGACCGACACCGTCGTCGTCGCGCGCCGCTGCAATTTGCATTCCGCATCGGATTGCGCCCGCCTGCCCCGGCGAAAATGCATTCTGCTCCTACAGCGGGCCAACTATCTCGGAAGACATTTCATTTTCAACTCGTCCGAAGCCGGTCGCGCGCCGATCGCCCTGCTCTCCGGCGCGAGACCCGTCATCGCGTTCTCGAACCGTGCACACGCCGGCTGGACGGTCGCCAACGTTTTAGCCGGGACATCCTTCTTTCACGTGCGAACCGTGGATCTTCCACCGCGGAATCTTGCCGTTTAAACTCTTTGGAAATTTCTCGGGCGAACCTCGAGCCGGCATTCGTAACGTTATCCAACTCGCGGCCGACTGCTCGCGGATACTTCGCATTTCTTCGATAATTGGAGCGCGAACTCTGACGAGCAGATAGAACACGATGTTCGTCGATAGTCATCTGCTCGATACGGAGTTCAATGAACATCCAGTCTAGCAATTGTTACAATCAATTTTTATCAATGAAAATTCGAAGTTATCTTAGCAATTGTGAGTTTCAAATAGAAAATGAATTGAAAGTGCAAACGAATTTCTGTAGCTGTTCGGACGTCGACGAATTCGCTCGCGGAATCAATTCGAGTTCGACGGACGTAAAGATAGCGTTTCGTCTAGCCAGTTCTCAATGGAACGCGCGCGTATCGTTTTCGCTTATCCGGGGCGAGGTCGCTAAACCGGGAAGGCAACCGCACGGACGAGAGCAGACCTTTCCGTGTTTGTGTCCGTGTCCTCGGCTAATCGTGGGATTCGCACTTAGAGGAATACGAGACCGGCGGCCTCGCTCCTCGACGAGGACGAGCGTAATCGATACTTTCGGTGAGCGGGGGGGATTACCTTATCACGGTCGATCTCGGGCAATCAGTCAGAACAGATCCTCATTAAATCCCAACTTTCCTGTCCCCGGGATCGCGCGACAAGCAGCAACGGGGGCTGAGACCATTACGTACTCATGAATATCAATTGGTTCGATATCCAAGGTTCATTTCGTTGGATTCGATTAGCACGTAGATGGAACAGCGAACGGCTTCTTGGCAATGTCTCCCCTCCGACGTGGCGATCCGCTCGTTAATAATTAGATCGCAAATTGTCATTTGTCGAATGTATTTTGTAGAAATCGGAGCAACGAAGACCGTTTCGGTTTGCGATCTTGCAAGATATCTCGCGGCGAATCCAAAACGTTTTCTTTCGTTCGAAGAGCTGGGCGAGCATTTGTTTCATCTCTTGCAAGAAAGACGAACAATTTTTGTACTCGATGCTGGTTCAAATGGTTCGGTTGTTTTATTCTTGGAAAAACATTCTTCGCCCGCGTTAGCGCAGTGTGGTAATGTAAAGAACGTTGAATATCGCCGCGCCGAGGGATCGTTTCCAAACAATCTCCACAAGACCGCCATTCTCCGAACGGTTAATTTCGTTGAAACTCGCGGGCCGCTCGACGCCATCGCTCCGAGTCGCGCCGGCAGATTTACAGCGGTGGGTGGTCGCCGCTCAGAATTTCTTCGGTAATCCCCGCTGAAACACGGATTACATATCGATCTACGCTTCCTGCAATCTTGAACGTCTGCGGAGACCTCGTTACGCCCCATTCTTGCCGGTCTTGGAGAGAGATCGCCATCGCCGGTGTCCTCTGGAGAGGCGAAATCTCCGTCGCCGGAAGCAGCTTCGACGGACCCCCGACCTGTTGTTCCACGGTTCAGACGAACACAACGTGGGGCTTCTCCGGAAGCGGAGGTTCATAATCGTAATCGTAGTCGTAGTCGTAACCGTAGCCGACCCGATGGAGATTGGACCGCGGCGGCGCCGAGGGCGGTGGGCTCTGCATGCGATACAGCGAGAGGACTTCCGGCGGCTCGTCCCGGAGATCCGTCACGTCGGCGACGGCGTAGACGCCCTCTTCCGTGGGCCTCTGATAGGGCTCCGGGTCGCGTCGATTGTTCGTCCTGGTGTACCTCGGTGTCTCGTAGATGTTGGTGTCCTGCGACGGCGGGCTTCTCTGGCCAATCTTGCCGCGAGGTGTGTCGTAGGGCGTGGTGTCCTCGTTCCTGGCCAGCAGCCGCCTGCTGTACGACTCGGCGTTCTTGTCCAGCTCGTCGTTGTTCCGGCCGACGTAGACCAGGAACTCGGGCCTGTTGGGCGCGGCGTACGCCAGCCGCTTCTTCCTCTTGGACCTGGTCAGGTGCGCTATCAGCACCAGGATGGCGGCGGTGGCGGCCAGGCAGCCGGCCGCGGACAGGGACAAATAGAGGGGGCTGAGCCGGCACCGCAGAGAGCCCTCGGACAGCCCGATCAACGGTTTCCCGACGAACTCCTCGTCGGAACAGACGATGTCGTGGGTGTCCAGCTCCAGCCTCGACTCGTTCCTTCGCTCCTCCGTCCTGATCACGTTCCAGAGCCAGTGCACCGAGCAGTTGCAGATCAGAGGATTGCCGCCGACCCTCAGAAACGACAGATTGTCCACCGGGAACTGAGTGGGCTGGAGCGTCGAGAGGCTGCACCGTCTCAGCGAGACCCACTTCAGATACCTGGCGCTGTACAGCACCCTAGCAGGCAGCTCCTTCAAGCCTCGGTTACCGTCCAACGAGATCCGTTCGAGGTTCACGTTGTCGGCGAACGCTCTGGCGTGCACGCTGCCGATGGTGCAGTCGTTCAACTCCAAGCTCCTCAGCTCGAACAGATTTCGGAAGCCTACCGCTTCGAGGACGCCCAGGGGATTACGGCTGAGGATCAGATTCGAGAGGACGTTTAATCTGGCCAGAGCCGAGGTAGGTACGGAGGTTAGATTGTTTCCCGATAAGTTGAGATGCAGCAGATCCGGGAGACGGTCGAACGCGTCGTCGGCGATGTTCCTGATCACGTTGTTCGCGAGGTCCAGCGAGACTAAAGACGGCAACGAAGGCAGCGAGTCCTTGTCTAGCTCCTGGATCAGGTTATCGGAGAGATCGACATTCTCCAGACTGGGCGCCAGGGCCAGGTTCCCGGTCGGCACCTCCAGCAACGAGTTCTCCTTCAGCACGAGCGTGCGGATCTTGTGGAGGTTCTTCAGAAGACCGTCCGGCAGGCTGGTGATCGAGTTGTCGCTGAGGTTCAGAACCTCCAATTCGCTGGTGCTCTTGAACGCCTGCTCGTCCATGTCCGAGATGTTGTTGCTAGCCAAGTTCAGCTCCTTAAGCAGCTCCATCCCCTGCAACGAGTTCTTCGCCAACGCCCTGATCGCGTTGCCGGACACGTTCAGCACCAGCAGGCTCTTCTGGAACACAAAGTTCTCCGAGCCCAGGGTGTGGACGTTGTTCGAGGTCAGGTCGAGCGTCTCCAGGTTACCGTAGAACCCGAACGAGAGGTGGATGCTGGCCACACGGTTGTTGGACAGGTCCAGGTGCTTGATCTCCGGGTTCAGTTGGATCGGGACAACCTCGAGGCCCGCGTAAGCGCAGGACGCGCGCAGGCTCTCGTCGTCGCAGCGGCACTGTGTCGGACAGAGACCGCTCGCCACCACTGACATCGCGACGGCCATCGCTATCGCGATTGGCAACGTCGTCGGCGACGGTCCACGTGATGCCATTCCATATGAACCCCGCCTCGACTGGAACTACCCTGCAACCAAATAACACCGACCGTTCAATACGACCACGGGACTTACTTATCTCGCTTATTTCGCCCCGGCCAACTGCCGCCACCAACGCAAAAACGAGCGACGAGCGACGATCGATTCCAGCCCGACGGCCGACACACGATACGATAAGGAAATATTCGAATCGTAACGATACTGCGAACCCGGTTCTTCCATCTAACCATAACCTTCTTCCCCCCGGAGAACTTGATTCCTTCGTGAATATCTCTGGAATCAATTCTGCTTCGGCGTTCGACGCCGCCTCCTCGTCGGAATAAGACATTAAACTGTTACGGTGACAACGACGACGAGTACACTCGTCGAAGGAAACATTACCATTTATATTCGTCTCAATGTTTCAATGAAAATCCTTGCTAACGCTCGCTTACAAATGTCAGACATTCTTGAATCGTTTTAAAAGAACCTGCCGCGAAGCGAACTGTGTTAAAAGATTCATCCGCGTGATTAAGAGATTACAGAAAATTGTTTCCTCCCTTTGATCTCCGAATACCTCGTTGCAATATTGTACAATAATTCATGAAACGTTTCTGCAATCTCTTGTCGTAGCGTTCGATTGCAACCATCTCTCTGGCCGATCAGATGCTAACGACAAAAGTGCAGTATTTTATCGCAGTATTTTTTACGAAATATCAATCGAATTTCTAGGAATATCAAAGGAGCAGATGAGAATGATGAAAGTGGACGTTGTATGGGTTTGAATAGGATGGTTTCGGTAACGATTTAACGGGGAGTCGAGCGTTTAAGGGTCGAGTCTGAGTAACCGAAATAGCCACCGTAGGACGACCGTATTAAAAGTCTGCTAGACGGTGAAACGAGGTGTAATTACGTGAAACGATGCAGGCCAAAGACGACAGGTTGCACCTAGTCATAGGGGCGCAACGAGAAAGAGAGTGAGAGAGAGAGAGAGAGAGAGAGAGGAAGAGAGAGAGAGAGGAGTCGGCCGAAATAAAAATCGGCCGCGGGTTGGGAAAACAGGGAACCTTTGTGGGAGAGGAACCCGCGAGAGCGTAACTACCCTTTACGTGCAACGGTTTGCTGCACAAACTCGATGCAAGTTTATTTACGGACACCTGCACGTTCAATTCGCTCGTTCGGATTTTGCACGGGCAGCCGGTTGCACCCTTGCCTCTTCTTCCTCCTCCTCCTCCTCCACCCCTTGCGTCGGGTTCCTCCTCCTGCTCCGCCGGACCCCGGAAACGCCACCGGACCCCCAGACCCCCGGGGATCCGGAGCAGTTTGCGTGTCAACTTTTTACCCCCTCTGTAATCCTCTCTCCTCTCTCCTCTCCTCTCCTCTCTCTCTCTTTCTCGATTTCGCTCGGCGTGCCGTTAAATAAATAACATTAGCCGCGGGGCCGTGAAAGGAACAATGATAGCGCGGAATTGTTTCGGAAAGCGAATCGCGCGAGCGACGGTTCGCGCCGCCACGAAAATTAACAAGCCGATAAAAAGTTTATTCGACATCGTTTTTATTATGTCGAGAGCGGGCGCGGAACACCGCGCGAGTAACCGGTAACGACACCGACGCGGCCGGTCTACACGCTTCCCGCATTATACCGAGCTCCCGCGCGCCGACTGCAACGCTCGTTGCAGCTTAAAATCCTGTTAAACCCGCCGACAATTCACGGCGCGAAACTCTTCTCCGGTTTGTTGCACGGCCGTCGTTAAACCGTGTCCGCGAAACCCACCGCCTTCGCGGCGTTTCATTGGGGCGCGGTCATTTATCCGTCGCGCGCGCCCCGGCGCTTCTTCCTTAGAAAAACCGTCGCATCGATTTAACCCTTGCCGCCCCAGATCCGCCTTTAAGCAGCTTCGATTCCAGCCGGAACTGTCGACCGTCAGCGGCGATCAGATGACGCCGCCCTATTAAAGACCAGCGAGATAGTCGTTCGGCGAAGGTTAAATATTTCTGTGACCTTTAGCTCTGGTCAATTCGCAGACCGTTAATGACCGGCAAAGATTGAATATTCTAGAAGATGCTGTTTTAAGCGCGGCTAGTCGAAGGATAAGATACGCGCGAGCGTGTCTCCATTATCGACTGAACTCGCCGGAGCGCGACGATAAGGGGTTGTTTCGCGTAAGTCGCAGGGACATGGAAAGAAGGGATGGTAATATCAACGTTCGTCATGATTATTGGAAACAGTCCACGTACGGCGCGCTTATTGTTCGGTTCGGCGGCGTGCATCGAACAACATGTCATTGGTTCAATGCCAGGAGACCGCCCCCTTAACCACCGGCACGGCTCACCCCTGACTCCGTCAAGTTTCGAATTACGCGACCACTCGACTTTCTATAGCCCTCCATATAGCTTTTTTTTCCACAGGAGATAAAGACGTTCTCCACCGACGGCGTTTGTGTTTCAGCCGCGGTCTGTTAACTCGAACCCTCTATTCCTCGGCCAACCCCTCCGCGCGTGTATCGTCTGCCATCGAGAGAGAGAGAGAGAGAGAGAGAGAGAGAGAGAGAGAGAGAGAGAGAGAGAGAGAGAGAGAGCCACTTTAATATTGAATAGAAACCTATAACCTTTAACGGGCGTGCATAAGTCGCAGACTCTTAAAATAACCTTTTCTCGTTTCATAATTGCGTACGCTATACGTGGCCATGGGACGCTCGTGCTTGCCATGCATGGTCGCAGGTTAGATGAAGCCTGACGACGAGTTTAGGGGATGAAGGGCGCGCGGGCCAGTCGGAAAATGTCGAATGTAATCACAAAAATTAAAGGAGCGTGGCGACACTTCCCGAAGCTGCAAAATCTTATTATGTTATCGAACAAAAGTGGGGAACAAGTTCAACGATGTAAAGCCCTCGTAGTGGGTTCCAGTGGTTTCAGAGACGTTTAAAATGAATTTCAAAGGAATCGTCGCGAGAATTATCTCCAGAAATGCACAGTTCCGTGGATCGATTTCTTTTCTCTTCAAATCGTATTTTCGAGCAAGCAGATTCCGCAGTTCGATGCACGTTGCATACCGATTATTTCAATTCCACAAACCCGGTCTCCTGGCAAGTGTTCCACAGGCGGATGCTCCCTGAAAGCTTCGTTTCGGTAAGTGCCGGCCGTGCCAGTAATTTTTCACGTCCCCCTTTTTCTGCGCCCCCCGTGCGCGCCGCCCCCGCGCCGGAATAACGAATGGCGCTGATCTCGCTGTCATGTATAATGCACAGATTTACAGCATTCCGCTATCTGACAGAGCTATATGTCCCGGGTCCCTGCCCTCTCCCAGGACCTCGCGACCCCGCAAAAAAATACAGCCGGACGTTAACATCCGCGCCGCGTAATATCCCGTGTGCCAGCGTTATTTTCTTCTCCGCGAGCAGAGAGAAAAAGAAAGAGAGAGAGAGAGAGAGAGAGAGAGAGAGTAAAAATGGAGAGGGATACAGAGATCACCATTGCGTGGCCTTCTTGTTCATGGATGCGTCTGGACCAGACAACTGATTTTCGGGGCGAGGGCTGTCGGCGGGGAAGCGTGGGAGGGTACAAGAGCGGACGACAAGCCGAGAAGACGAAAGTCGTGAAGAAGAGGGTGGAAAGATCCTCCTCGATCTCGGGATCAAGGGGGAGCGTGATTACCTCGAATTTCGGGCTTTCCCGAGCGCCGCTATAAGTGACATGAGCCTGATAAACAACACTTGTACACGACCGGGGAACGATAAGGGCGAAGGGATCTCTGTATTAGCCCGGAATATCCTCCGGCGAGAGGAAAATATTTGTGTTGCCCCGCTTCCGTGAAATTAGGTCCGAATTAGATGGCTCCGCTTTTTTTTTCTCCGTGGCCGCCAGTTCTCCGCGACGAGCACGATTGATCCTGGGCCCCAACGCCGGGGCTAATGATATCGAAACAGGAAAGCCGCGTTCATCGAATTGGCTCGGAATCGTTCCACGAGACGACACTGTCTCGTCCATTATGCCCCCGGCTCGCACGATTCCCTCGATTAGATTCGAGAGAACCGGCGTTGAAACTTTGACGAGCGGCATTTTCTAGGTTACCGAAATTACAAGAAATCTCGTACGATTCGCGTCGCTCGTGGAAACATTTTTCTAATAATAAGATTCTAAAGAATTGATAGAAGAACAGCATGGACAACGCGACGCGTTTTACGAGATTCCTATTCATTTGTAAGCGGAGAGTCGGAGCCTTTCGGTGTGCAACGATTTAAAAATTTTTCGCATTTCCTTTGCAGCCGCGACGCGGCGGAGCGGACTTTCTTTCGGAGTGGCGCACATTTTTTTTAAGGGCGGCCCGTCCCGTGTCCACGTGTTTTTAAACATGCAAATGCGCTTCTCATTTGCATCACTTTATACGAACTCAACAACTGTAATAGCCAAGTCTTTTCGCCGGCCGGGTCTGGTGGGAGCAATGGTTTCCTTTTACCGGACTCCGCTGCTACGACCACGGTTCTCAACCCTGGTTAGAACGGTAACCCAGCCAGACGCTCTATGTTGATACGAAATCTCGAACTTTGCTTCCGCGCCTTAATGCGCTAATACATTTCCGAGGAGCTAGTCAAGAGCATCTGCGTAACGGAACGGAAAATGTTGCCCCCGAGATGAGAAGGAATTCTGACCTCAAATTAGAATTAATCCAATTGAAATTATAATTCCAGTGCAGCCGAAATGGTTTCGAATAAGCTCGTTCGAGAATACGGAAAATAAAATTACCACGTTTAAAAATAAATGCCAAGTCGATTATTTTCATAACCAAGATTCGTTTCACCGATTCGGTTAACGATTCAAACACGGCGAAAACTGTAATCGAGACCCCATCGAAGCGATTTTAAGAATCAAGTTTGCGTAGCCGAGCGAATGGGTAAACTTAGGGTGTAACGAAAACCGCGAAAAAACGCCTAACAGCTCGTTTATGAAAATTGGATGAGAGATCCTTCGACGATCGCCGATCGCCTGCCGACCGCTTTCATCCCCCGAAACTGGTGTTACACGGGGTCGCAGTAAATTATTCAACCGATACTTCGTCGATCCCCGAGATTCCGGGGTCCGCCCGATAAAAGTAAAATAAATAATAAACGGCGACGTTTTCTTATCGGGCCGGCATGATGAAATTTGTCCGGGCATGCATAATACATGCGGAAATGGCGTCGAACGAGCTGGCTAGGCTGTGCCGACTTCTTGTCTATAATGGAATCTGCGCAGTTCGCCCAATTTCGGGAAGGGATATAAAGCAAAGAAGCCGGTGGGTAACGTATAACAGGCCAAGTCATTCAATTTACAGGATCCCCTTTCCGTTTCCAACTCATCTCGTTCCAGCCTCGGTGGCTCCAAAACTGAACTGAAGATGAGCCAAACTCATACCCAGACTTGGCTAACCGCGGACCAGGTCGAGCTGCACCCTCCAGCGATGGCTACGAACCACCGTACGCGCAATAATCCGGCTCTCGCTCCGTTCCACAACCACGAGCCTGACCGTTTCGATTTTTCAACCCTAATCGCACCGTCTTCCAAATTCTCGTCGCGCAAGATTTCTGCTTCGCCGAACCTTCGCCCGTTTAAAACCAGAACATTTTTTAAAGTATTCTCGTTAACGCTAAAATTAATCCAGATTGCTCGAACAAATTCTTGTACAGTTTCTTTACGCGAAACTTGTACAATTTAAATAACCCCGTTCTCTACAGGTTTATCACTGATTAATGATAATCTTTGGTGACAACTGCGAAATACGCGGCGAAGCCCGTTTATGGCACGAGAAAAACGAGCAAGATTTCGTTGGTCTAACCCAGATTAAATCGCAACCTCGAATCTCTAGCAAATACGGCTTAAGCAGCTTTGCTTAGCAGCCGTGTCTACAAACTAGCAAAGTTTCCCCAAAGTTAACATCGATCACCCCTCGCGCAACTTTATCCTCCAGTTTCCCCTATACTTTTTTTTATAAATCGTGGATACTGCAAGGCGTGCAAGCCGTTCGTTGTAGTTCGCGAAAGTGTAATATTTACTTTTAACAAACCCGCGCCTGCGACGACGCGACATCGCCTCCGTTCTCCCGTATGGGTCCGCCATGTTGGAACAGGAAATCGCGATTGGTTATTCAGGTTCTACCTTTTGCGAAACTACACTTTGTCTCGGTTCCGCTATTTTTCTATAAAAGATGCACGAGAGCATAGTTAGCATAGTTAGTTAGAGCATATTCTCGATCCCGTAAACCGTCCGCCATTTTCGAGGCAGGAAATCGCGACGCAGGCCGAGCTAATTCGAGTAGAACGGTTATCAACGCGTTTCCTTTCAGAAATCTCTGCCGCGGGGTCGTCTGTCCCCGGTCGTCTCCCCGGCCGCGCCGGCCATCTTGGAACAGGAAATCACGATCAATTCGTGCTCCACTTTTCCCCAAGAATGCTCCCAATCAGGGGGCCAGTTAGATTTCAGCGAGAGAAATGCGTGCCGACGTTAAGTAATCGGGAGAATTTCCAAGCCTTTTCCTCGAGATCTCCAATTCGGGGGGAGAGGCGCGCCCCGCTGCCAATGAATGCATTTTTAAACGAGCTAATGAACGGCGTCGACTCGCGTTCGCCGTGTGCGCCGTGCTCCCGTACGCGTACGTCGTTATTGTTCGGACGGGAAAGTCATTAAGCGCAATTTTTAGTGGCCCGAGGGTGATAATCCTCAACTAGCGCCGCCTTCTTACCGCATCAAAAGAAAAGTCATTAAGTGGTAGCTAACTCGAAACTGGCTCGGGGAGGGAAAAAGCATCGGTCGCGTCTCGCCCGTCTCGCATGGAAAATTCATTTACCCGAACCGCATTTAAACGGGCCGAGTTATGGTTGAATCACTTTTCGCGCTCGTAATTACCCAAGCTATCTTCGCCGCGAAAATATTAAACGTTCCCACGAGCCATCCCTCGCTTGCAAAATATTGTTACGATGATACCCGGCGCCCTCAAACGAAATTTTATCTTACTATTTTATTATTATACTTTACTTCTTTTATACTATCATTATCCCGAATGCTATCGATGCTTCGCATTGAAATATCGACCGAGAGATGCGACCAAAAATTGTCGCGTAGCATTGTTTCTACATAAAAATATTTCTTCGTAAAATGTGAAGATCATGTAACACGGAAAAAATGTCTTCGTTACGATATTAAACCAGCTTCGACTGCGTCGGGTTAAATATCGTCGAGCCGTTGTTTCATCGGTTGGCGTTGAACGCGAGTAGACCCGACGGTAAACGTTCTTTTTGAGGGATGGACGGCAGATTCGCGCTAATGAAATTAGCATTCCATCGCGGCGATTTGTTCGGCGCGCGCGTTACCCATGTTCCATTGCGAGCCACACCGATGACTGTCCGGCAATATTAACGTTTAATCTGTTAGTGCTCCGCCGGCGAGATATCTGGGGTAATTGCCGTGCAGAAGCATTTATAATCTCGCGTTCTTTCGACTCTCGTCGGCGCGCAGCGCCGCGCCGCGCGGGTTCATGCATATTCGCGAGGCTTTAGCGATAAGCGATGACGAGCCGACGGTAATTTCGTATGAATTCCCCGGGAAATATGCAGACGACGCGGAATCACGACTATTTTCAATTCGCGCGACGCGTTTTGCTCTTTCCTCGACCGGGTGATTTACTAGCGGCCGTGTTCTCATTCCCGCCAACGGCGACAACGCCACCACCCTCGGGGGACCAGTGTGGCCACCCACGCGCCTAGGCGAATATTGGTTCCGTGGTCCCCCGGCAAAGAGAGCCCCCCCCCCCCCCCCTTTAACCGGCAATTTACAATTTTTATTTCGTTATGGCGTCGCATACAGAGCGTATGGAGATTGTTATGTAAATCCGATCGCCCGGTGTCGACGGGGATCCATTAACCCCTTAACGATCAAAATGGCAACCGAGGTCGCGGCTTGGCGAGCCGAGTCCTCTCGGCTCATGTCGCAGTTCCGAGTGTACAAGCGTACGCGCATTTGTTTCAACATAGATGTTTTAGAAGAGCGAGCCTTGCGCGTTTGAAATGTTTTGTCGGCTCGAAATGTGCTCGAAGAGTTTAATAGAAACAGCATAAATCAGAAGAACTGTTTCCTGTTCTACGAGGATAATGATACGACGGCAAGCGGTTAAATAAAGAGATCGTAAACTCGACGAGGAACTATGTAAAAATCCACCGAACGTGTACGAGCCAGGAGGAAGGTGGTCAGAGATCCCCCGACGGGGACCGGATGGTTTCGTTGATGTCGATTCCATCGATACCAGGATAAATTGCGCCGGAAACATCTGTCCTCCGGCGAAAGAAATTCCAGGGGCCCCGGGGCAGAGAGATATCGGCCTCCGCCCGAGGAAAATTAATACCCTGCCGGTTCGTTAAACGCCGTTAAATCCGAAAGGCGTTCGGACCCGTATCCCGGGACGAGGCGCGGCGGCTAACGAGAACGAGGCATCTGGCGCGATGTCCGATAGGTCCGCCTCTTGTTCGGCAACCTATAGTCGTAAAATATTCTCTCTTTTTTTTCCACGGCCGTCCCCTCTAGAAATCTATAGCGCTGATCGGTCTCCGTTCGTTTTCGGTGCGGATCCCTTTCGAACAGGTGGCGGAGCAGGGACCAACAGGTAGGAATCCGAGTCCGACGGTACACGGGTCAAGAAATGCATAAATTAAGCTCGGGGGCGCGCGCGCTAAAGGTCCAGTTCCCGCTTACGAACCTGTAATTTATTCTCGGCTACGACTACGTCGTTCACCCGGCGCGCCGGGGACTATTCATTAAGACGAAGGGCTGGATTAAAGCGGACCGCTCTCGCGTTCGCGTTCGCGCCCGCGCTCTCTCGATTTTACCGATCCCGAGGATCCCGAGGATCACGAGGATCACGAGGCACGGGCCGCCCGCTGCTCGAGGGCGTCCGATCAATTTTCGACCCCACGAATATTACGACTTCCTAAAGATATCTCCTGCGATCGTCTTCTGCTGACCCCGAGGGGACCTAATGGTCGCGAGCTGTTGCGACGTTGCGTCACCGTTCGCCTTTCATAAATGTTCGAAACCTATATCAGTTTCCTTATTGGTTCGGAGAAAGTCGAGCTACCGTTAGCCCTCTATAGTCCACATTTTTTATACGAGTATAAAAAGACGACTTGGGCCCAGCAGATATCAATCTTCCGTGTATAAACGAACAGCGAAATCAGGATAAAAGGAATATATAACAGGCACGTGACTTAGAAATTACACCGAGCCGCAGAAGGTTGAGGAAAATCGTCGACGATATAGCTTTTTGCGCGATGGCCCTGGTATATCCTGTAATAATCGAGTAATAAATAATTTTTAACAGATGCTTATAGATCGATGACAGGAGGCCGACGAAGTAAACTGTCCACACGATTTGCAGATGAGCCGGTAAAATAAGGAATTGCCGCAAATAATATACGTAACACGTTGACGGATATTGATGGCCAGGCTGGCTGGGTGTCGTTACGCGTTTCGCGAGAGATGCAAGAAATCGTTGATCACCGTCAGCGCGACGGACACAGGGCGCGGACGGAGCCCGGCGTCATGAAACTTTCATAAAACGATCAACAGGCTCGGTGGTCTTAGTTCCACGAAATCGCCGACCCGACAGCTGGGATCCGTGGCAGAGAAATTATGCAGATCTACGCGGCAGAGACTCGACAACGGCGAGAAACGCGACGCGGACCTCCGTTAAATCTGCGAGGCGCCGCGAAACAGCTCTCCGCCCGGCTGAGAGATAGCGAAAGGGGTGGACATATCGAGAGGACTTATTTCGTGGAGGCTGTTCCGTCTGGCGGCGTTTCCGGCTAGGGGATGCCACGGGGTCGGTCATCGAGCATCCCCAGGAGCGATTCGAGCGCGGGGGGGGGGGGGGGGGGGGGACAACGGTCCGGTAAAATATTGCCAGGAGATCGAGGGCGATGCCGGGTGTCTTCGAGCTGGTTTCTCGAGAATAGAGCGGAGAACAAGAAGAGGAAAAGACAGGGTGAAAATGTCGGCGAGCCTCTCCTCCCTCTTCTTTTTCGCTATCTCTTACCCCTCTCTTTCTCTCTCTCTCTCTCTCTCTCTCTTTCTCCTCCTCTCTAGCGAGAGACATCCAGGGGTGATGGCGAGTGGGAAAAAGCCCTGTGCAATTGCAATCCGGACAAATATCCGGAGCCGAGACGAACAAAGAGAAAAGAGAGAGGGACTGCAAGCAGAGAAATTGTTCGGGTTACTGCGAAACGAAACAAAACGAAACGGAACGAGACGGAACGGAACGAAACGGAACGGAACGGAACGGAACGGAACGGAACGGAACAGAACGGTTTTCTCGGGCCGCTATATATATGCGGCAGTCGATAAACCGCGCCTGCGTGTAGCTCAAACAGAGAGAGAGAGAGAGAGAGAGAGAGTACTCTACCCCCTGGTCTAACCCCGTAGACTCTCAGGGGGTGCTCGCCTCTCGCTTCCTGCACGCATACCTCCGTTCCGCTTTCCCGCGCAGGGGTGTGGATTAAAGATATTAAAGATACCCCGGTCCGCCGCCGTATGCTCGTCCTCGTCCTCGTCCAGAACCGTACACGCGACGAGGAGAACCGGGGACGCCGCCAGTCACACCCTTCCCGCATTTCAGGGTCTATGGATCAGAAAGCATTTGCGCACCCTGCTTTTTCGGCACGGTCTCCCATAGAGAGATATATATACATATAACTGCCACGAATTATTGCGCAGAGTAATTCCCTCGAAATTATTAGATTCGTGTGAGAACGTTCCCGCATACTCGATTTTATGCTGTGAAGTTCGATGATCCTCGATTTCATGGTGGGAAGAAAAGAAAGTTGGATCATTCCGTGCTCGGTGTGAAAAGTTTTTTTAGGAGCTGTGAAATTGCTTGGGAGAGCTTTTATGGGAATTTAGTGGACACCGACAGTCGAGGTTAGCAAATCTGAATTCGTCGAACTCCTTCAAGCTTATGCATACGAGTACGTTCTATCGAAGGGATGAGCTGGGAAAAGGAAGATGCTTAAAACCTGATCGATCTACGGATCGATTTCTAAACGAATTGTATCCATAAATGTATAGATTCTTTCTAGATGAACGTTCGGGAAAAGTAGGAACACAGTTTTCATATTTCATTGGCAAAAATGAACGAAAGTCGCGATAAGAGTCGCCTATTGATTGTCGAAAAAAAAATGACGATAAATGGCGGAAATTGAACAGCCCGAGGCGACCGCAACAGGGTTTTCGAACTTGCACAGCGTTTTTCCGGTTATCAAACTATTTCTGGCGTGCCTAGTATCTACATACTGCGTAACGGAGCACGCGGCGTTGTTCATTTTCGCAGTGAACCGGTCGCCGATCGGTCTGCCGTTGTGGATCGAGCCGGTAAATAATTCAGCGGTCGTAATGGCCGCCCACCTCCGCGAGTGACCGTGACAAAGGGCGGAAAATCACGGAACCGAGTCCTGCAACTCGTGTGTGTGCACCTGCAAGGCGTCCGTGGGATTTTTTTCTCCAAGGGAGAGGCTGAAATATCGATTCTGCTTGTGCGTCTTGAACGAACCGCACACGCCGGATTATAACGGCGTAACTGTTGTGTTGGCTGTCGTGGACAACGCTGGCCGCGGCCAGAAAGAGAAAATTGGAGAGAAAAGTAAACGCGGAAAAATCGAGAAAAGAAATAAAGAGAAAGGAGGAGAGAGAGAGAGAAGTAAAAAGGGGATAGGTGGGAGAGACCTCGCGTTTTTATGCAAAGGAATTTACGTGCGGCTGCTTTTCACGGTCTCGGAGCAACAGGACGCTGGAATCGCTCGTAAATATTCGTTCCCCCGATGAAACAGTTACTAGATGTCGGGGAGCGCGATTAATATTCATTGGAGAAAGGGGTGGGGGTCAAGAAAGCAACGGGAACGCCGAGAGACTCGCATAATTACAACTCCCAGCCAGGACGTGGCGGCGGGATCGCGGAATTACGATTTCTGGAACACCGTAGCACCGCGTTCGTGAACGGAGATCGTCCTTGGTTGACTAAACTGTCATTAAACGTGTAGGTGACCTAGTATAGAACCCATCGATTCATTACTATTCCATTCGTCCTACTATTTATCACCTTCGATTGATTTCTTTACGGCTAGCCGACTCGTGTGCCATCGAAGGGGTTGGAAACGCCGCGTGTCTGCAATAGATTCGACGCTTGATTTCAATAGAAGCAAAAACTTAATAATTAATAATTATCGGGCTATTCGTTATTCCATTATTGGGAAACCTTCGTTGCTTATTTACGATTCGCGATCGATACGGATAAATCAAGCATTCTTGACCTTTATTATTTCATCGCGAGCCAATCGAATCTTTATCGATGCACTTTGATGGAACGCGAAAGAATATACAATTTTAATATTGAAACCTGCTACGGCCATTAATAACGAAACTTGATCCTACTCTTTAAGAACGCATGTATAATTCATGCTTTCGTCCAAGGATTTTAAATCCTTTTTAACTTCAACTTGCTCCTTGCGTAAGATGAATACATTCATGATCGTTGTTCTCCGATTACACCCGAGTCATGTTTATCCATTGCTTGTAAAAAAAGCTATTTTCCGTGAGACTGATCAAACCTAGGGAATTAATTGGACGCGTCGACCAGAATGTCGTTCGCGAAAGCGATAAAAATCAGCTCGGGAGCCACGCAAAACAAGGAAAATTGAAACGGCGCGAGGTCCTAAGCGAAGCATCGTCGAATCAACGTTAATTCCATTAAAGAAATATTTCCATTATCAAATGATAGCACTAATACGCTGCTCGTCCGAACGTGCCGGGCGTCCGACCACTTATGGACGGCGGCGTAATTGCAATGCGCGGGTTCTCGCGCGCGCCCCGGCTAATTAACATTGCATTAACGACCGGTGACCACCGTACGACCACCCTTTCCCCCCACCGCTGCTCACCGCCCCGCACAACGGACACGTTTTTTTTCTTTGCCCCCTTGAACAAGCCCGGACCGTCGGAAAACCGGCTGCGATTTATCGGGTTCATCGTCCACACATTTTTCTGTGTATCGTCGCGCGAACGTTACGCCGTTTTAATGGCCCCTAATTTTACACCGGATGATTTATTTTACGACTCGAATGTTAATTGCCCGGCCGGGTTTTTTCTTTGCTCCTTCGCCAGTAAGAACGGGACCGCCTCCCCTCCTCGCCTCTTATCGATGATTAATAAGACGCCACGAGGCTCGTCTGGATAAGGGGCCCAACAATTACGACTCTGAAACGCCGCCGGATATTACAATGCCATAATTCTGGACAGCTTTTTAATGAACTCGATTGTATTTCGCGAATGTGCTGCAGACAAATAGTTTTATTTCTACCGCGAGCGAGTAATATTGTTCCTTCGCCATCGAAAAGTATAATGGCGAACGATGTCTCAAATTATGAATTAAAAAGCACGAAAAGCCTTGCCACGTGCTCTACTGTAAACGTTTTAAGTATAATAATACTCGGCCCAGTTATCAGTCGAGATATTAACGAGTAGAAAGTCCAAGATCGATGCGTTCCCGGTTTGATAAAATTTTTCAGTGATCTAACCGTAGGGATAGCAGTCCAAACGGATGATAGAAGTGTGCACACCCGGTGTAGCGTTTCGTCGAGCGTGTCGCGCAGCGTACAACTTCTCGGACCCTCGGCCGGGCTCGTCGAGAGTGATTTTTCTTGATAGGAACACGACGGTGTCGCGGCCAATGCAATTCGATGGTTTATCGCGCGACATTTGTCGAGCTAAGCCTACACGCCCACGCAAGTCGCGTATCTTTCGTTTCGAGATACCGTGATTTATTGTTCCGACCAGCCATATCTTGTTGTTCAATTTGGACCCCCCCCCCCCCCCCCCCCCCC